>NC_056733.1:1986128054-1986358054 GCF_019279795.1 Protopterus annectens | reverse complement strand
GCTATTTGGTGGAAGAGATGCATATTGCTGGCCAACACCTCACGGGTGATGGGGAAGTATACGTGCTCACTGACATGTGCTGACATGGCATCCAGGAACTGGTGGAGTAACTTGGATGCTGATGCCTGCGAAATCCCCATCATATCCCCAGTTGGCCTTTGGAAGGTACCCGTAGCTAGTATTCTTAGACCTACACATACTTTGGTATCCACTGGGATGGGTTCCCCTCTGTTAGTTCTGTGTGTCAGGAGTGGCCAGCACAGCTCAACAATTTGCTGTAGGAGGTCCCTGTCCACCCTATAGCGCTCCACTATCTCCAGCTCATGTAGCCCTAAGTAGGTTACCCTGGGTCTGTACACTCTTCTCTGTCTCCTCACTGTGGGTTGCTCAGCAGAATTCACACCCTCACCACCCTCAGCCTCTTGCACATGCTGGTTTATGATAGCAAAAGCAGCCCCTAACATTTTTCTCTTGCTTTGTTTTGTAAAATGTCCCTGTCTGTATACACCAGTGGTGCAGCGTTTTTGGGAAAAACAAGGGGGAAAGGTGTTTGCATAGTTTATAGTGGTGTGCTGGGCTGGGTTGGTCTGCTGCCTGTGTAACTGGCTGATTCTGATACATTTCACCTGTCAGCTAAACTAGTTCTCCTTGATTACCTTCCTACTGCTGTTTTCCCTTCCCATTGCCTCTCTGTTTAGGCCTGTGTGTGCGCCGCACAAACAGAGTGCTCAAATGTGCACAGAGCTGCTTTTTCCTGGTTTAACTCCCTTTTTCTTACTGTAAAACCCGGTGCACGGCACGCACACTCGCTTACACTTTGTAAAGAGTGCTAGGCAGGTTTAGACACACCCCTAGCTTAGCTGTGCTAAGCTAGGAGCAATCCCGAGCCACAGGTCTCCAATCCACTTACAGTATGCCTGACCCCCCCCCCCCATGATGTCACCTATATCCTAGTCTTGCACCCAGCTATTTATACTCTTACAATCTTACACTCTTGGGACCTGCCTCACACCCTGGGAAAATCTAGGATTCACTAACCCTTCCCTCATTTGCATAGGATTGCCTGCTAATGCATAGTTACATGTCCCACACTGAGCCATTACTCACTGGCCAGGTTGTCTTCTGACTGCCATTGATTTGCATGGCAGAATACTGGTTTTAGTTAGAATGCTTATTTTAGGTTTATTTTATTATTTCCCCCCCCCGATCCCATTTGCGTGTCTCTTCCCTATGCTTAACCAGGCGAGATCGGTGAAAAGTAAATTAAAAGTTATTTATTTATTTTTTTACAGTTTGCAATGCCAATGGCCTTCTACTTGGACATTGGAATGCTTCTTCAATGATATGCAGCCTTTATTTGGAGCTGTCATAGCTCCATTTTGTAGATTGCAGAACTGTACTCGGTTACTAACCGAGTACATTTCTGCACACTACACTCGTCCTGCACGGACAGCTGCCAGCTTCCTAGATCACATATTACCCTCATTTGCATGGTTTTCACCTGCAAGTGAGGGTAATTTGCATACAGGAGCTCTGTCCGTGCAGGATTAGCCTAAGAGCTCATGTGCACGTCCCAGGAGCTCGTTCCTGGATCACACATCAGCCATATTGCCGAAAATAGCTCTTAAACTAATCCTGTATGCTATAAAGGGCTTTGTAAATTCGGGGGGTTGTCTTCTTGAAGAGGATGCAGGCTAGTTCCTTATGGTCCAATACCACAGTCCAAGGAGGAAAGTATAAAAAAACAACCATACACTTCCAGATATCCCAATAAATTCCAAAATTTTGAAAGGAACACAGAATTTCTTCCAAAAACTGTTCTTTATTAAAACACATAATCCTCTTAGTGCCTCGGCATATAACATTTACAGAGTAAAAAAACTAATACACCTAAAAAACACTTATATATACTCTTTAGTTAATTAACATCAATTAAATACAATTAAATAATTTGATACAATTACAACTAAATAAAAACCTTCCAATTACACTCCAAATTCAAACCCCTTGGAACAAGGGTATCATATTTCAAGATAAAGACTGCTTCTTTATATAATAGCTTTTTCTTCAAACTTTATTATATGGACCACATTTTACTTGATCCAAAATAGTAGCAGTTAATCCACTTTCATCACTTTGATGAAATTCTTGAAAATGGCAAGCAATTGGGCTTTCTTGTCTACCCTTTCTTATGTCTCTAAGATGTTCCTGTAACTGGGTTTTAAAAACCTGCTTACTTTCCCCCACATAGAATCTATCACAAGGACACCTAATAGCATATATATTTCCCACTAATTCACAACTATAGATGTCTTTTGCCTCATAATTCACACCATTTATACACTCAGAAAATGGTACTACATATTTACAAGTGCAACATTTACCACATGACCTTGTACTGCTAAATGGGGGGAAATTAATTCATGACATATCTACTAATAAGTACTTCCTGCATAATAACTTTACCATGTATGATCATATCACCAATACTTCTCCCTCTTTTGAATGTAATACTTGGTGCTCCAGCCAATAAATTCTTAAAATCTTTATGCTTAACCAAAAAATTCCAATAATACCTAACTATTTTTATCACCTTATCACTAAAGGGACTATACGTTGTAACAAAATATATCTTTTTATTATCACATTTACTACATAGACTCATTCTCCTTTTTTCTCCATTAGTGCCCATAGTCCCTATGGCACTTTGCCTCTTTTGTTTATTTAAATTCAAGATGTCATTACCACTTACATTAAGTATATTAATATCATATCCCCTCTTTAAAAACATACTTTTAGTATTTTCAATCTCTTGAACAAATTCAGATTCCACATTACATTCCACATTACACAACCCCCTCATTCTAAGGAATTCTCCATAAGGAAGTGCTGCAATAGTATGACTTGGGTGGCAACTACGTCCGTTCAAATACTGATTTCCATCCACAAACTTCCTGCAAACTCTGGTGTATATTAGCATACCCTCCAAACCTTCTAACATAACATCTAAAAAATTACTTTATCTACTTTCAAATCACTAAAATATAAACTAAATCTGTTAATCTGTAAGTAATCAATAAAGTCACTAATTCATAACCACCTCTACATAAAAAAAAATCATCTATAAACCTAAAATAACCCAGAACATATTTTTAAAAAAAAATCTGAAAAATAAACTTGTTGAAATTCAAAATAACCCATAAATAAATTGGCATACATGAGGCGAATGGTACCCCCATGGCAGTACCTAGTAACTGTTGATATAGCTTTCCATCAAACTCAAAATAATTATTAATCAAACAAAAAGAAATTAAATCTATAACATACAATGAGGTTGGATTGTCGCCCAGAAAATGGAGAAGTGCTTCAAGTCCAAACCTATGCTTTATATTTGTATATAAACTCACAACATCTACTGTGATCCAGTACATGTCCTTCTCCCAAATAATATTGGAAATCCTATCTAGTAAATTAAAAGTGTCTCCCACATAGGACTCCAGTTTAGTAACAAACAGGACTAAATAATTATGTTAGAAAACTCCTATATTGTGTGTAAAATAATTGCAAGCCGATATTATGGGTCATCCCGGGGGGGGTTCTCCATGTCCTTGAGAATTTTGGGTAGACAATAAAAGTAAGCCATTTCACAGAGGCTAGTGTCAAACTTTTTTTCTTTACCCTCCTTTGAAAAATATCCTAGCTTGTAACCTTTCTGTACTAGTTGATCAAATTCTACAACTACAGAATGATATTAAGTTATATCAACATTGCTATATACTTATGAATCATTTAAATGTTGATAACACATTTCAAAAATTGATTTACATTCATAATGGTTCCTTATGGTATTTATTTTTTCCACTTGTGATCTCATCATCTATCTTCCTGTAGAGTACCTAAAATATTTGGCTTCCTTCATAGTTTGATTACTTTTCCTAGCATTTACAGCCAAGCCTGAAGGTCATCTGGATTCTAACACAAACTGCACTTTAGATAAGTGAGACTTACAGTTTTATGGATAAGTCAGACTTACAGTTTTATGAATGAATGACCATGACATGAAAGTGCAGAGGAGCATATCCTAAGCTGGCCTTCAGTGTGTTGTCCATTAACCTCTGAAAGGTGGCAGGGACTCTGTGTAAGCCAGATGTTAACTCTATGTATTGAAATAGACCATCATTGGTTACAAAAGCTGTTTTTTTTCTTTTACAGTGGCGGTAAGTGGTATCTGCTAATATCCTTTTGTCCAGTCTAGTGTTGTTACATTTCTAGCTTTTCCTCAGTCTTCTGCCTGCTCATCACTTCTGGGCATGATAAATCTATGAAAGTGTGAAATGATATTCAGTATCCTAATGTCATTATCAAATGTTTTATTGCTTGTACTTCAACAGTTTTACTAGTCTTTAACAAAAATTATTTGCTTTTTCTCACTAGACATATGACAACTGTGTTTGTAGTGATTAAAATATGATGCTAAATGTTTCCCATTTCTGTATGAAAAACTACACCTATCCCCAAGGACCTCTGATACTTTATTCTCTGGCATAAGAATATTCCAATTCTGACTTACACTATCAATAAGTAACCTTGTATTCCACCCATATGTGGTCACAAACCTAAGTTTGGTTGTGGTGTCAGAATCCTTCTGTTTATAATGCAAGAGTTCTTCCCTGCTAATCTCATTAACCACATTTAGTGCTTGTGTGATATGTCCTTTTGGGTAACCTCTTTCCTTGAACCTGTTGGTTAGGTCATCTCGGAAATGCGAATATGTGTCTTGAGCTGAGGATATACACTTTACCCTCATATACTGTGATTTAGGGATATCTTTGCATATATGAGGAGGATGATAACAGGAGGCATGGAGCAGGGAATTATATTCGGGGACTTTTCTGTATACTTCAGTGGTGAGAGTATTATCCGGGGCCCTGATGACCATTACATCCAGAAAAGTAATCCTATCCTAGTGGCAATTCACTGTAAATTCAATCCCTCACATATTTTCATTAAGATATTCAACAAATTCCCCAAGATATTCCTCATCTGACCTCCATACCAAGCAATCATCCAGATATCTTCTCCAAATATCAATTTCATCGATATATAGATTATGAGATTGATCATACAAAATTTGTTCCTCAATATACGCCATAAAGATATCTGCATATATGGGGGCAAAGGAGGCACCCATTGCTGTCCCCTTGATCTGTAAATAACATGCCCCATGATGCTCCTGGTCACCCTGCCCTAGCTACCTTACTGCCAGGCTGCCCTAACCAGGTGTGATGGACATAACTTTTTTTCCCCTGCTGTTTTGCCATCAGTTCCACTCATTCCAGCTGATACTGCAAACCTCACTTGTTGAGAATGAGGTATAGTACTTTTACATTTATTTGGAATGAAACTTCGTTGCCATCTTCCTGCAGACTCAGTAGGTTTTTACATACCATTCTACACAGTTTTCTCCCATGTTCTACTGCAATGCAAGTTTTTGAGTCATCAATGAAAAACCTGATCTTGTTTTTTTTCTTCCTTCTGATACATCTGAAAGAAACACAGTGAAGAGTACTGGCTCCAGAACAGACCCCTGGGGTCTTCCACTAGTCATTCCTGAATTCCCAACCTCATAATTCTTCACACTGTATCTCTCTGTGTCCTATCATTCATATGAGTGGCAATGCAGCACCTCAAACTTGGTCCTACCCCTCAACCCTTCCAGTTTTCCTATCATCCTCCTTTGTGAGACAGAGTCAAAGACCTTGCTGCAGTCTTGGTAGGCAACATCTTCTGATACTCCTCTGTCAAATTTACCTACAGCCCAATTGTAATCTTGGATTAGGTTTCACTGATAGGTCCTTCTGGCCATTCACCCATATTGGCAGCTGTCCTGAAGATTGTTGTCCTCTGAAAATACTACCTGCCTTATTGTTCCGTACATGATTTTTCTCTGACTTTTTAATTTCTCCAAGTCCTTTGGGTTTCTAATACCATGATGGGAATGGACCCCATTCCTAAGTCAAAGTATGATTAAAATTCATGAAATTAATATTGTTTCAATCTTTGATGTCAGCCAGTAGTGCTCTTCGCAGCACCTGCAATGTGCCCAGTAATGACTCCTTCTGCAGTTCATATGGAGTTACATGTACTGGTAGCATATCCAAATACGATTGTAAATTCTTTTTTAGAAGACCCGTTGCTCCTACTACTATTGGAAATGTCTGGGTATCTTTCTTCCACATTGCTGTTGTTTCTGCCTGCAGATCCTGATATTTTATGACTTTGTGTCTCTCTGTATGCAAGACACTGTAGTCACTGGGTGTGGCAATTTCAGTGATCAGTGCTACTTTTGTTTTCTTTTCTTGGACCACTATATCTGGTTTTCTAGCATCTATCTTTTAGACTGTTGGTAATGGGTGATCCCATGTGATATAAACTTCATCATTTTCTATGATGCTTTGTGACTCATGTTTCCAGTGTTTTTCAGCCACTTCAATACTATAATGTTTGCACAATCCCCCAGTGCAACAGTCTCACCACACTGTTATGGCTTTTGGGATACAGTCCTTCTGCCATTAGTGTGTCGCAACCAGTAACAAGGTGAGTGACTGTTTCCAGTTCGGTTTTACAAAGCCTACATTTGTCTGTTTGTCCCACATGTTCAATGGACACCAGCGTGTATGTAGCCTACTGTCTTGGGTTGCCAATATTAACCTTTCATTTCTTGGTTTGAATTTGCCTCTCCTTAACCATTCCTGCATTCGTTCCTGATCAACATGAGGTTCTTCCAGAAGTTTTCTATACTTGCAAGTATATTTATATTTTTTCCACATTTCTTGCCTTCTGTTCTGGTCCTTCACCTTATATACTTTCTTTTGTTTTTTGGCACATTCAGTTGCTGCCTGGTTTTTATCTTCTTCTGGTTTGATTTCCATTCTTGCTTAACGTCGATATGCTTATGCTAAATTAAGCAGAGAAGTCATCTTAGATTTATTCTCCTCATGTTTCAAAACTTTCACTACATTTGGATCTTGTGAGGTCAGTAGATATGTGTGGAGTCCCATGATTGCAGATCTACACATGTAATCAGTTTCAAGGAGGCCCTTCCTTCCTTCGGAACAGGGAATATGTAATCTTGGTATACCACTGGTTTTTATAAATCGTTTGGTAAGCATGAAGCATCTTTCTTGTTTTAATGTCTAATCTATCCAACACTTTTTGGGGCCAGCAAATCACTCCAAAACTGTAAGTTAGGACAGGAAGAGCAAATTGATTTATAGATTGGATCTTGTTTCTAGATGTCAGTGCTACTCACAGGATTAATTTAGGCCTTGTAAAGTATTCCTTACTGAGTTTTATTTACATTTGTTCATGTTTCATTGCTGATCCTTCATCAGTTCCCAAATATTTATACACTCCCTCTTGCTCAAGTTCTTTTATATCACATTCTTGTCCCAAACTGATGTTTTCTTGGTGCTGCAGTTTTCCTGCTTTAAAGGTTGCTTTTGCACATTTATCAAGACCAAATGACATTCTTATATCATCTGAAAAAGTTTTGACAACCTGCAGATGTGCTTTCAGTTCCTCATCTGATGAGCTATACAGTTTTAAATCACCGACAAAGAGAAGATTAGAAGTCATTAGACTTTGTTGTTTTCTAGCAGCCAAATTATAGCCATGGCCTAAGCTGTTAAGTGAACAGCTTAATGGATTAATGGCAAGGCAGAATAGCAATGGTGACAGAGAGTCACCCTGGAATATCCTCCTTTGAATTTCTATCCCTGGGATAATAATATGTCCTTTATCATGACTTAATTGCAAAGTGGTGTGCCACAATTTGTTTCATGGTTACTGTAATGAAGTCAGTCAGTGTAGGGTGCATCTTATACATTTTTAAGCAATATTTTATCCATGAATGTGGGATACTATCAAATGCTTTTTTGTAGTCAATCCATTCCATACTTAGATTCTTCCCCTTTTTACATTTCTTCACTATAACTTTATTTAACAACAAATGATCCTTTGTTCCATATGACTTTCTTGTATTGCTCTTTTGTTCTACTGCCATAATTGAGTTTTCTTCTAAATGACTATAAACTCTGTCAGTGTCAATTCCTCTGTATAGTTTATATGTCGGTGGAAGGCAAGTTACTGATCTATAATTTTTAGGGTAGCTTGCAGGTTCACTCTTAAGTAAGAACATTGTTTTGCCTGTTGTTAGCCAGTGTGGTGCCTTTTTGGGGTGCGTATATAAATAGTTCTTACTCATGGCTAAATCCTCGTGCAAAGATGTTAATACTTTTAGGTACTGCATCTGGGCATGTGGTTTTCCAGTAAGAGGCTTTTCTTAACTTTGTTTCAATCTCTCTGGCTGTTACTTCATCCCATTTCATATCCTGTACCTTTAAACTTATAGGTTCATAGGTGTAGTCTAGGCTAATGGCCCTGGAGCCTTTACAAGCCTAGCCCATAGGATTACTCTGGCATCGTGCCACCCAACCTTAATTCCCAGTGCCTGTGTCGATTAGAGCCACTGGAGTGATATCGCCAGGGTGAATTTTCAATTTCCCATCCACTCTTCAAGATTTCTCTTGAAGAGGGCTGTGAGGTGCTCTGTTTGACATGTATGGGAAATCTATTCCATAGCATGGGCAGTCTCTGTGTTATGAACCTGTCCCTCCAGCACATTCTGTTAACTGTGGTAATGACGTTGAGGTCTCTGGACCATGTAGTGTGGAGGGATTGGAACTTCTTTAGATGTAGCATTTCTAACAGAGTTGGGTCAGACATGGCTTTGTAAGTCAAGCAGAGATCGCCTCTATATAGGCGATATGAGACAGAGAATAGTTGGAGGTTTTTGAGTCTGTCCATATAGGACAAGTGTTTAAGGCCTAGGATCCTCTTTGTGAGGTACTTTTGTGACCTCTCCAGTTGTTGCAGGTGTCTAGTGAGGTACATGCCAAATGGGGCATTGTACTCAATGATTGGCCTAATGAGGGAAGAGTAGAGGGAGACAATGACCTCTTTCTTTCTGGATGCAAAACCCTTAGTAATAAGATATTAGTAATGAGATGTGCCACATAGAAGGACTTTCTGACCACAGTGGCAATGTGGTGGTCAAAAGAGAGGTTGCTGTCAACCTGTGTTCCTAGATCTCTCATAACACCTTCTGTGTTCAGTGGACTACCACTGATGTGATAATTCATGGGAACTGTGTTTTTCTCAAAGGGGATGACGACACATTTTTTGGCATTGAGCTTAGGGCCATGGTTCTGACACCAGTCGTTGGTCTCAGTTAGACCTTTCTGTAGGATGTCAGTATCACTTGGGGAGTTAATAATAGCTCCCAACTTGCAGTCGTCTGCGAACTTTGTCAGCCAGAGTCCCTTTGTGTTGGCCTGGACTTCAGAGAAGTAGATACCAAACAGGAGAGGACCCAGGACCAAACCCTGTGGGACTCCACTCTTAACTGGTTGCCATCTGACATGGAGTCATGTACTTTCACACTGTGGGTTCTATCTGTTAGTCAGTTTGCAACCCACCTGGTGATATAGGGGTTGATGCCTAGCTTAGTGAGTTTTTCAATGATTCCTGATTGGGGAATGGTATCAAAGGCCTTGGCCAGATCAAGGTAGGCTGTATGAACCACCTTGCCTTCATCCACAGTTCTGGTGACTGACTCAAAGAAGTCAACCAAGTTGAGCAGGCATGATCTGACATTCACAAAACCAAACTGTGTGGGATCCAGAGTTTGGTGATTCCCTATATCCTTGTTTATTAGGTCCATGATAATGTGTTCCATAGCTTTGCATCTCAGACTCATCAGACTAACTAATAGTTCCCAGGGTCTGTTGTCACGCCTCCTTTGTGGAGAGGGATGTCTGTAGCAGTGTGCTATTCGGTAGGGACAAAGCCTGAGGTGAGGCTGTGATTGAACAGGGCACACAGGTGAGGTGCTAGTTCACTCTGTAGTTCATGTAGAACACAACCAGGGATATTGTCAGGTGCCATAGAAGCTGTATTTTTGGCCTTCGACAGTGCTGTTCTAACCTATGCAGCAGTAATACTGGGTGCCTGGCAATCTACTGATATTGTGATTGGTCCTTTGGGGGGAGAGAGGGGTAAAGTTAGCAATGAATCTGTCGGCCAGTATAGTGGCAATATCAGTTGGCTTGGTATAGGAGGTAGTTTTGTGCAGTAGCTAAGAGCAAATCTGGGTATTGCCATGGAGATTCTTTACATAACTATAGAATGCTTGTGGTTGTCTTTACTACCTGCTGCAATTCTGTTTTCATAGCTAGCTTTAGAGGATTTGATGAGGGATGTCAACTTTTTGGGACTTCACCTTATTCTGCATCAGTTTCCTCCTTCTGTTGTAGAGTTTGTTTATGGCAGGGGACCACCAGATTGGTTTCCTTTTTTTTTTGGAGAAGAGAGTCTTGGTTCTATTGGGTATGGCGAGATCCATGCATTTGTGTATGTGTTCGTACAGTGCATTGGTGTATGATTCAGCGGTCATGCAACTATTCTCCATTTGCATGGGTGCCGTAAAGTTGGCCACCTCTGTTTTTAGGAGCCCAAAGTTAACTTTGGAGAAGTTTTTCATGGTGGTTACCTTTGCAAGGGGTGGGGGGTGGATTTCCAAGGTGATTAGTTTGGGGTAAGAAGGAGCCAGTCCAGGGCATTGGAATTAATGAATTCCAGGAAACATTGGACAAGTGTATTCGTACATGAGTAGTTTTCCCAGTTAATGGAGGGGTAGTTGAAGTTGCCCATTGTGAGAGTGTTAGGTTGGGCCCTAATATTCTCCAGGGTGCTTCGGAACGTGGAATATGAATCTTGGGACATGGTTGGGGACTTATAGCAGGCTACAACCTGAATCACTGTCTTACCCATTGTTAGCTGCACCTGAAGTATCTCTGAAGCATTATGTTGGGCCACCAGTCTGGAGGTGTGCACATCCTTTATGAATATGGAAACACCACCGCCTTTGGAGCTTCGGTCCAAGTTCTGGGGCCGAAAGGTGTGGAATGAATTATAGCCTGGGAGTGCAGGGGTGCTTTCTGCTGCCTTGAACCAGGTCTCTGTTACAGCACAAATGTCGATGTTCTCCATTTTAAGGAGTGCTTCGAGCAAGTGCATTTTGAGATTTAGACTTCTAGCGTTGAGCAGCATGACCCTCAGATTGCATTTGTTTGTAGCTGTTACGGTGGTAATTTGGTCTTTGGAACACCACCTAAAAAAGGTACTATAAGTGTGGCAAAAGCATTGGCCAGTATCCAGAAGCCCAGTGGTGACAGATGCAGGCCATCTCTAGCAAAGCATCGAGATCTGTCACTCATGTCATCTCAGGCAGACATACTGGATCCCCTTAGAATGACACCAGAAACTTAGCCAATTGTTGAAATCAATCATTTTCTGCTTGTACTGTGGTATCATTTTGGGTGATGGTAGGATGCTGCTCAGGGCTAGGGTCATACCAGCCTGGGCTACATAATCCGAGAGCTCCTCCATGTCTCTTTTCATGTAGCCTAGGGAGGTACATCTCAGGTCATTTACACCTACATGTACATTGACAGAGTCATATTTGTACCTGTTGTTGAGGGACCTGAGTGCGTGCGTTATGTGTCAGATCCTGGCACCTGACAGGCAGCTGACTGCCACTTTCTCCTTATTCAACCTAGTGAGTGGGACATCAGTGTACTTCACTGTCAAGTCACCTTTGACTTCTTATTCTTTCTTTTACTTCTTCTATCCATTTAGCTTCTTTGTTATGTTCCACAGGATCTTCATAAATACTTCTCCAAAATGTATCTACTTCCTCTTTTTTTTGGCGGTCTTTCAATTCCTTTTACCCTATTTCCCAATTCTCTGTAAAACTTTTTTGGGTCATCAATAAATTGCTTATTTTGTACTTTTCCTTTATATTTATCTGTGTATCTTCTAAATTTTTCCACGTGTGCTGAAATTTTTAGTTTGTTATTTGTGATAGTGCATGATAGATCCTGGACTGTTCTAATACTGTGCATTGCTTTAATCACATCTGTCTTTCTTAGTATTTTTGTTGATCTATTCCCTCTTCTATACTCTTCTAACAGTGACACTTCTTGTCTTAATTGCTTTATAGTTTTCTCTGTTCAATACTTCCATGATGGTATTCGATTTCTCCCCTTTCTTTCCCTCACTACCCTGTGATCTTGAGGTAGAACTTTACCAGTTATTAATTTAGCAGCCCAGTAGTATATCCTGTTCTCTGACAGTATTGTTAAGCTAATGGGCATGTAGTTCCCTGTGTTTTTTCTTCATCCTCTTATATTGTCTCTTGCTGGTTTCTGATACCCAGGAACTTCTGCACATGCTAGCGATCTATGGTAGATTTCTGTAACAGGATTTGCCAGCACACTGGCCAGAGTTCTGAAGACTCTGTGCAGTAACCCATGTGGTTCTTGCATTTACCTTCCCTAAGTGTTGCCAGTTCCCTCTTCAACACCTCCCACTCTACCTTTTTGCCTCTGCACTGTTAACCCTATTTTGGGCTGCCTCTAGCTCAGCATGACTCCCTCACTTTGCTTTCATTTGTGGAGACTGAAGCACACCATTCGCTCAATACCGTCGATTTTCCCCCAAGGTTTCTGTCCTCTCCCTCCTATCTTTTCCTCACTTTGGTAAGGCTTATTCCTCCCTTCCAACCTTCTGCTGTATATATGAAAAAGAAAATTGTTTCATTTCTTGATCCCTTCTGTCAACCATCTTTCAACTTTCACCATTACCTCCCTCACCACCCTTGTTCCTTTTTGATAACCTCCATTTATTATGCTTCCCAACCTATTCACCAAATCTTGTATGCCCTATCTGTTCCCAGTTTGTAATCTCAAATTCCTCTTAAGCCCACTGATCTTCATCTCTGTTTCACACCCTTGTCTGTAGTTCTGAAAATTCCATTTCAGATCCATTCCCATAGCTTGTTTACTCCCTCAGTTTGCTCCTGGTTTCCTAACTCATCCTTGACCCTCTCCCATAGCACAGCATAATCTGCTCTCCTAAAAGCAAACACCATAATCTTTGTCTTTATATTATTACCCTTCCCAGATGCTCTAAGCTACACATTGACATGATTAATATTGGCTATCAGCACATTAACCTGGAAATTTCTGGCAGCTGGCGCAGAAGGTTAAGGCTACGCACTGTCAACAAACCACTTTCTATGGTATAGGATGTTATTCCTTCAGTATTCATTTGCCTACTGTGTGACCTTGAGCAAGTCACTTAACCAGACAATGCTTTGGGGAGATTGGAAATTTGAGCTTGGCTCATTAATCGTCCCCTGGACTACATGCCTATTAATGACTTATGAACATACCTCTCAACTTCTTATAGCAAGAAATCTGGGCAAAGCCATACATAAAGGGGGACAAAAGGCCACAAATAGAGATACTTTTTAAATGTTGCTCTTACAATCTTAGAAGGTTGATAGAATTACAATTGTCCCCTGGACTGCATGTCTATTAATGACCTATGAACATACCGCTCAACTTCTTATAGCAAAAAATTTAGACAAAGCCATAAATAATGGGGGGAACAAAGGCCCACAAATAGGGATACTTTTTAAATGTTGCTCTTACAAACTTAGAAAGTTGATAGAATAACAGGTTTTGCATTAGCATAAGCATTTTCTGAAGGGTATGAAGTCTCAAACTTAAATGTCATTATTTTCTGACTTCAGCCCTCAACAATTTGCCAGTAAACCACAATTTTATGAGAAACAGACCAAAAATATCAGGCAAAAAATCTGGACAGTCTATGAAAATCTGTAAAGTTGAGAGGTTTTCCTTTGAACTATTGCATCTGTGAGTCACTCCATTGCTTAGCACCACATTTAAAATTTTTATTTTCCTTTTATTTCTTTTTTATCTGTATTAATTATCTGACGTATCAAAAATATTACTACTAATAAATAATTTGGTAGGTCTATTTAGTGGCACATGACATAGCATGTAGATGATTCCTATTATATCTAAAAATCAATTTGATTCCTTGCTAGGTTTTAAGCTTTGTTTTTAATAATAAATTCACAAACTTTATAATTTTGTATACTGTTTATAGACTTAATTTCCTGTACATTGTTTTGTTAGATGTTGTTTTGAAATTGTATTCATCTTAATAATTTATTCTTTGGTATTTATTGGAATTCATAAACATGGACCACAGCTACCTATGGCTGGTAAATGTTCCAAAGCACATACCAGAGCCTTTCACAATTTAGTGCACAGCCTTCCTGGACCATCTACACACATTACTGCTTACCTGGAGGTGTCTAGTTAAGCAGTAGGTACGTAGATGAGCTGTTCCTGTGTTTTCCATGACTCACAAATTGGTGATTTGCAGTTTGTACAGTGACCACGGCCATGGTTGTGGTGCAGCGGTTAGCGTTACCGCCTCACAGCAAGAGTTTCTCCGGTTCGATTCTTGGCTGGGGTGCATTCTGTGCGGAGTCTGCATGTCCTCCCTGTGGTCATGTGGGTTTCCTCCAGGTGCTTCGGTTTCCTCCCACATCCCAAAGACATGCTGTAGGTGGATTGGACACTCCAAATTGGTCCTAGGTGTGAGTGTGTGCATGCATGTGCCTTCTGTTGAAGTTTGGGCGCTGGGCTGGCACCTCGGCATCATAAAACTCCACTGCCAATCATGAGCAGACAGGTGATCCACCGTGGTGACCCCTAACTGGGAAAAAGCCAGAAGAAGAAGTTTATACAGTGATACAGTAATGTACAGGGTACAGCCACAGATGTGCTGCAGTTGCCACAGTAGTCAAGCACTGACAGCCCTTAGAGTGGTGCTTTTTTGCTCAGTATAATGTGCTTGAGCAGGAAGACCATCCCTGGAATAAGTAAGAAGGCAATGAACATCATTTTTAACTAAAGGGATGCAAAGACAAATCATGAGACTTCATATAGTACAACCAAATGGATTTATGTTAGTTTATCGAAATTTTGCTTTGTGAAAATTCCTATGTTCATGACCATGTGATCAACAACTAAAGTACTGAAAACCGACTGATAAACAAAAATTGAATTTCATGGAGGTTGCAGTACAGTGGGGATCAGGGAATGTGCCCTTTCCCCCATGGTAGTGTGATCTTGGAGTTAGTATATAAAATTAGCAGGGGGTGTTATGGATACAATCCCCAATGTGGGGGTGCTGGGGGACTTACCCCCTGTAGAAAGTTTGGTTCCCCATTTTTTTGTTAATTTTTAATATTTTAAGTTGTCAATCACATGATGCTGACCATATGAATTTCCATACAGTAAAATATTGATATACTAACGTAAACCCCAACCAAAACTGTCCTGTCTTTCCATGGACAAGGAGATAGCCACACAACTGCCAAATGCAGTGCTTTCAGAATAAGATCCTTTCATTACTATAGTATGCAAATCAGAATTGCTCTGTATGCATGATCAGGGAGGCAGAATATTTTATGAATCTTCAATGGTCATATCTGCTGAGTGGCAGTAGATGGAGCAAATGGAGTTTAGATGGTACACAGAGCTACTTTCGCAGCTACTCCTGAGATCTCGAATTGTGTACACACCCCGCCATGCAGTCTGTGCTGATTCTATATTCACAAATGAAGACACACAAGAAATGCATCCAGTATTCCTACATACACCATTGTAAAAGTCACGTATTACGCATCTTGGACTTCTCATACATTAAGAACATTATTTTGTACACATTGCATCCACACACAGTACTATCATGTCTGCATCCATGACATATATAGTTATGCAGCCTGTAATGCTGGTAGATTATATATAAATGCTGCCTATAATACAAATAATAGACGAGGTTTTAGGGAACTGTAAATGTTGTCCCACATCACTTTCCTGACTCCTGAGAATACTACTTTTGTTATTCCACGTCTGGTCCACTACCTTTCACTCACACAGAGTGCAGCCCATGTCCTTGGCACCTGTGCTGCAGTCTACTTTAGCAATTTATGTAGATTATATAAATAATAATTATATACTAGCAAGTACTTATTGGATATTCAGTTTAGGAGCTGGAAAAACAAACCAGAAATAACGCTAGATTTATTATTTGACAATATTACAATATTAAAGGCAAGGTAATTGCAGGGACTTCAACTGTATAATGAATAAGAATATTATAGTTCAAGAACAGCTCATAGAATTTCTGCAGCTTCCAAACTATTAACATTGGACAGAAAACATTAACTTGAAAGGTATTAATGAATATAATACAAGTAATTGTTTACACTTTACACAATATTTTATATTTTTTCGACACAGAATAAATGGCATTCTCATTTCAGTTTAATTTTTAAGATGGAAGAATTTAAAATTCAGATGTGAGCTACCTCTGAACTAACATTGACATTGAAATGTAAATTACATAATAAAATACTAGGCGCACAGTGGTGTATACCAGCATTTATAGGTTCATAGATTACTACTAGGCTAACTGCCCTTGTGGGCCATTTTGAGCCTAGCCAATTACCCCTGTGAGAATCAAACCGTGCATCTTGTGCCTGTAAGGTAAGCACCTTAACCATTATACCAACAACCCAAATGTCCATTATAACCAAAACCAAACCCATTATAACAAAATCAAAAGCTTTTAAAATATGCCTTGATGCAGAAAATTATGCTGGAGTCTCTGATCATAACAAAATGTGTTAAATGTCCAAGGTATGGATGTTAACTTGAGAACGGAGCAAAGCAGAGCCTGAAAGGTGAATCATTATATCCGTGCCGACGATATATAACAGCTCAGTTATGATAAGAGAACTCTACAGAGGCAGGGTGTCCATCTGTCTTTCCAGTATCTCAAGTACAGGAATGGGTTCAAGCCAATGGTAAGGCGATCCAAGGGGAAAAGGATGCAGCAGCCAATGGGCAGTTATCTTATCCAGTGTCTATGTGACCAGGATTGGAGACCATAAACCCTGTATTTCAGAAGTACAACAAGGGGGAGTGAAGCTCATGCTAACACCACTGTATGATAAATAGGGATTATAACCAGTGTTGCCTCACTATAATGGCTTCTGGCACTCATTTCATGACTCTCCATTGGGTATTTGCTTCCCAGCTCTAGGAACTATGCTACAAGGCCAATACCCAAAAGTCAGGAAACCATATGGGAAAGAGATATGTTCAAGATTGTTCTACTAGAGCCATGCAGCTATATGGAGGGAGCAGATGTGGTACCCGTGAATATAGTCAGATGCTCAGCAGGTCACAAAAGGGGAGCAAAGTGAAAAAAACAATCATCCTTTCTCTGTTTTAACTCAACCCCCTTGGTAATCATTTACTTAACAAATGAGCAATAACAATAACTACAAAACACCATTAACTGGGCTATACAAGCTGGCCATTACCTGCTACAATTTCAGTTTTTATGTCACCATTAGTTTGGTATAACTATTTCATTACAATTCCTGAAGACAAACAATAATCTGTAAACAGGAAGGAGTCATTGCAAAGATTAAATTGTTCTGGTCATGATGTAGGATGTGAGGCACTGATAGTAGTCAGAGGAAATGAAAACACCACCCAACGACATTGGCTATAGAGATGAGTGCCTTTTGCACCAACCAAGGTTCAAAGGAACTTTGGTCAGAGACCACTGTAGATAAACTCAAGGACAATGAAACTACTGATGAACACCCTGGCCAGGAAAGAAAACACATTGGGTACTGATCCAAAGTATATTAAGAGGTGGTCCAGTACCGGCTTATCAAGGTTTCCACATGGTGAATCTGTCCCCTGACATAGGCTTAAGATTATCCATTACATCTTTCCTCCTAAGGTAACCAAATCAGGACAGCTCAGAAATATGGCTGAAATATTAGGAGAAACTATTTGAGGCACACTAGTAATATAGTTTGGTAGAATACTGAAATAATCCAGTAATATGTGACAAAAGCAGCTCTGAATGTAATGAAGTTTGAAGTCATGTTAGACAGAGACTCAGCAGTCATGAAATATAAGTGGGATAAATTCTACACTGTCAAATATACATTTTCAAATGATAAGACTAAAAGTAAATTTGAAAAATAACTGAAAATGTGTTAGAAAAAAAAAAGTATCCTCACAAACTATATATATTAACTCTAATTTCACAGTCCCTGAGATATACTTACTTTGATTCCATGGTGGTACAAAGTCTTCAGTACCACAGTTTAGGGAGCAGGGGTTTAGCTCTCCACAAAAAGAAATACATATTTCTTTACTTTGGGTTAAAAAGCATTGAGTCAACATTCTGTGAGAGTCATTTAAACCAAATGTATCAGATTATGAAATTTTTCCTCTGATATAATTTAATATGGAAAGACAGACTTACTAGAGAACTGGTGGACTACCAATTATGTTTGCAAACCATCTACAAATTATCCCACTCCATTCATATTCCTCGGTTTGAAAATGCTGAACTACTTCTTAGCAATCTTCTGTTTAAATGTTTAAACACTTTCATCTCTCTACCATATGCATACCCCAAAGTACCACAAAAATTAATCACACACTGATAGATGATACTCTTTCTTGGATTACAATCAGTATAAAGAATGTTTGCTTGTTTGTGTCTTTCGGCCTTTCCCGGTTAGGGGTCGCCACAGCGGAACTCCGGTCTGATAATGATTGGCAGTAGATTGGTGATATGAACATTCAGTGGGAAAACCTTAAAACTACCTCCCAGCTAGCAATACAATTAGCTTTACAACTATTTGGTCTTACTCAACTAATACTCCTTTCTTCCAGAATAGATCATACTACTATCTGTCAAATTATTATTGACTGGATCCTGACAAGTAAACCAAACGATATAAACAGCAGTAGAGTGTTACCTGTGTCTCTTACTGATCACTATCCTACCCTTGTGGTGGGAATCAGACAAAAACTCTTAAATCTGCAACATTTGTGTACACTCAAAAATTCCTTCCAGGCTAAGATCTTCTGCAGCCGACTTAAGGAATGCAAGTGAACACATCTCCAGTTTCTTCCTGTAGATGATGTTGAATTTTTCATCTCATTTTCCCTAACTATTCTAAATGCACCAGCTCCTCTTCAGAAAAGGGAACCAGAAGCAGAACTGCACCCTCGTTAACATCCTCTACACATGAACTATGTTTGCAAAAGGCAAAGCCTGGTCTTAGTGGAAAGCAAACACAACACAAAATAACCCTAAAAATAGAGAAAATTAAGCTACAAAGATGTTACATATTGATGTTACAAAAATCTAATGTCATTAATAAAAAAAATGCTACTGGAAAGCCATATGTTCCTTAACTAAGCTTGGAAGGCAAAACCAGCTTAGTCCAGACTGAAAAAAGTAATTGTGGTATTGCTTGGTCCATAAGTTCACATTTTATAAACTCTGCTATGAAAATAATGCAAAAAAAAAAAAAATACACCAAACATCTCTCTTCACTATGATAACGGGATCTTTGCAACATAATCTGGTTCCTCCTACTTCATCCAAAGAATTAATGAAATTAAAAAAGCCATTCTAGCAACAGGCAGTATACCCTCAGAATACATTGGTCTTGATGAAAAATACATTGCTTATCCCATTGCTATACTCATAAACAGATAAGTACAGCAAGCCTATGTCCTTAAGATATGGAAACAATGATACATAATACACCTACACAAAGGGGGCATTTCCGCAGATATATATAACTATAGGCCTGTTGTCATCTCACCCAACTGTAGAGATAGCAGCATTAAAAAGGGTTAGGATCAGGACCAACCCCCTTGGGATACCATGTGTCATTTTCTTACCCTGTGTAAGTTCTCTCGTCAGAGTTTTCCTCTGTTCCTTGTTATCTAATTACACCAACCATTGACATGGAGTGCTACTTGCACCTGTTGCTCTTAATTTTCCAAGGAGCTTACAGTACAAGTCAACGTCTTTACATAATAAAGGTAGAACACATCCAAGGGGTTACCAGTGCTTTATGTCCCTGATGACCCATATATAGAACTGGATCACATTACTGTGATAGGTCTTACCTGCTGCGTATCCATTCTGTATTTTGTTCAGTATTAGATGTTGCACCAGAAACCTTATAAATCATAACTTCATTGGTTCCACAGTTTTACCCATCACAAAAGTTAGATCCACTGGTCTATAACTTATAATGAGAAGGCTGCTGATTGTGGAAAGTCATGCTTTCTTGACTGACAATGCAAACATAAGATTAGTTTAACAAAAGTAGTGCAACCATTAAATGCAGTTTTTCATTTTATATATACAGTGAATATTTAGTGTTCTGTAAAATATACCATATTCATGGTATGTTCTTTTGTTATGAATTATTTTTCTCTCTTATTGGTTTTGTTTGGATATATCTAATAAATGCATTCTTCTTTATCTTTGTTATGTCAGGTTTAGATGTCACAATATACTTGTGCAAAGACATACAGAACCTTGAATAATACTATACATGTTTTTAAAACACTGAGCTGTTTTAAATACCTGTGACTTAGAGAGGGAAAAAGCATTCTCCTACCCTGGGCTTCCCTCATCTGCAGTCGATGAGAAGCATTAGTGAATATAGTTGATAGCTGCATTTGTTCATGTTCATGAATTCTGTACACATGATTTTATGCTTATTTCTTCCAGTAAAGTGCTTTTGAATTAACAGTGAATGGCACAGTTTAGATGAGAGCCCAGATGAAAGAAAACTCAAGACTTAAAAAAGGTAGCTAGTTTAAATAACATATTAAGACATCTGGAAAGTAATTTATTACATGAAATAAAAAGCCAATCTAGTTTAAATAACACATAACAATAAATAGAAAAAAATAATACTTTTATTTTTCTTCATTCAGAATGGTTTTCTAATAATAGTGCGATTTATGTTTTATAGATCCCTGTGGTACGATTTAGTCATGAAGAAAGGCATTAAGGAACATTTACTCGAGAAATGGACTGGTGATTGAGGCTTGTTAAATATAATGATCTTCAGTTAAGAACTTTATTGCCCCTGTTTGTCAGATGGTACCTTTTCTCTCCCTCCTGGCACATGGTTGCTAAGGGAATTCTGGCATACAGACTGTCATGGCGGTAGCTTCATTCAGACTTGTAGTCTCAGACTGTGATATACATTTGCCTAGTAACCGAAATGAGGTGAAAATTATAAAATAGCAGAGCATAATCTAGGTGTTTTAGTTAATAAAGGCCCTTCTTATGTAATTATACTTATTAGCTCAAGGATGGTCCCTTATTCTTGACAGAGACTGACAGTTACATGCAGTTGGGATGGAGAAGAATGAAAAAGTTACAAGAGTAATAATGACTTCTGTTCGTGACAGAAACCGATTTTACTTCTTTGACAGAAATGTATTTTTGGAAAGACATTGGAACAGAATGTTTCAACAGAACATTATTAATGTCATATCTGCATTATTCAAATAACTCACAATAACATATTAAAAAAATAACATGCATGACTTCCCTGTGAATGGGCATGTGTATCTAAGGTAACTACCTTGTTAATAGAGAATATTATGAAGTAAATAAACAAAATATACAAAGGAAGGTTATAGATCATATCGAAGCTGCTGTTCATCACTGTAATTTTTTAAGGCAACATAAATTATGCTTGTCTGTTTCAAGTCTCGTTCTATGGTGCCTTATGTGAGGACTCAGAATGTCTTCCTTGTATCCCTATGGATTTTGTTGAGTTCTCCATTTTCTTCCTCCATCTTGAAGACATGCTGATAGTAGGCATGCCTCTCAACCTTTAGCATGAAAATTATGGACAATGTCAAAAGTAGTGTGGGTGGTCAAGGACCCAAAATCAGGGAAAGATTTTAAATAATCATTCTTATAATGTTAGACTAATAGATTTTAGATTAGCATTGCATTTTTCTGAAGGATATGAAGTCTGAAACTCAAAATGTCTATCATTATTTAGTGATTTCAAAAGCAATATTTTTGGAGGAAAAGACCAAAAATATGAGGCAAAATCATGACATTCTTTGAAATTCTGGACAATTAAGAGGTTTGCTGATGGGTGAAGTAGCATGTCTTCCAAATACCTATGTGTGTGTGTGTGTGTGTGTGTGTGTGTGTCTGTGTGTCTGTGTGTTCTGTAATGAAATAGTACATCATTCCAGAGTGGTTATGTGCCTTATACTCACTGAGAGATCCCAAAAAGGCTAAAGAGGGCATAAGAAAATGAATGAATAAATGAATGACAATGCATTATTTTAATTTATTTATTTACTTAATTTTGTTTAATTGGGCCAAAAACCTTTTTTAGCAGAGGTCTAGTTTGAAAAACTCCACATAGAAATGTGATAACTACATACATACATCATTACATCAATACTTAGTTAACTAGAAAAAAATAACTGTTTCCATTCTATTTACATGCAAACATGCTGGGCTACTGATTTAACAATGAACTAATTCTACATTAGTCTATATAGGCCAAATTCATAAGGGTTACCAAAAAGTGTATACTTTCTGGATCCATGAACAGCCCTAAGACAAAGTTTGTGCGGTCTGCTCACTCAGAAATTAAATTTCTGTTTTCTATCCATATGTCTAAGTTGCACTTGAAAATGGACAGGGATGAACGTTGTTTTATGTGGATGGGGAGTTTATTCCACAGTATCCTCTGCAAAATATACCTGTCCCTCTAAACCATTCTGTTGATGCTGCAGACGAGGTTCAGATCCCTAGACTGAGTATTTCTGATGCCATTTAACTTGCTGATGTTTAGTAAATCCATCAGTAATGGGTCAGAGGATTCCTTTTATGCCAGAATCAGGTCACCTCTTAGCTTTAGCCAGGTCAAGGTATGTGGAATGTACCATTTTGCCTTCCTCTATTGCTTTGACCTATTTAAAAGATTCCATCAAGTTGAGTAAGCATGACGTGCCCTTGATGAATCCAAACTGAGACAGGTCCAGAGGTTCCCTATGTACTGATTAATTGATTAATTCCATGATAAGTCTTTGTATGGCTTTGCATATGTGGCTGTTCAGATTATGAGCCTGTAATTGCCACAGTCTGTGGAAGGTCCTTCTTTATGCTGTTTTCCATTCTCTTGGTACAAAACTTTTATGGAAGACGGAAACTGAACAGTGTTGTCAGGGATGTGGCTAAATTGTGCTTCATGCTATTTAAGATGCATCCAGGGATGCTGTCAGGACCCATTGATGCAGTATTTTTAGCTTTCGATAGCACTTTTAGGACTTGGTCTTGTATAATAGCTGGAGGTAAGCCAGTTTCAGGAATACCTTGAGGGACAGAGAGAAAGGGATAAAGTTAGAGCTAAATTTGTAGGCCAGTAGGTCAGCTATAACTTCATGTTGGTAACATCACTCATAGGTTTATAGGTTTGTACTAGGCTATCAGCCCTAGGGCTTATACAAGCCTAGCCATAACAATTCCCTGGCTATTTCCCACAGTATTTACTTCCCTGGACCCCTGTCTAGCAGGGCGACTGTCGTGATCCCCAGGGTGAATTTCCTATCTCTCATCCAATCATCAAGGTTCTTTTTGAAGAGGGCCAAAGAAGTGCTATGCTTGACACATATGGGCCGTCTATTCCAGAGTCTGGGGAGTCTCTGGGTCAGGAACCTATCCCTCCAGCATGTTTTGTTCATTGTAATGACAAGGTTTAGATCCCTGGAGCATGTGTCTCTGAGGGATTGGGATTTCTTTAAGTGTAGCATGTCCAACAGCTCTGGGTTTGACATGGCCTTGTATGTTAAGCAGAGATCGCCTCTGAGTAGACAATATGCAATGGAGTATAGGTGGAGTTTTTTTTAGATGGTCGGCATAAGGCATCTGCTTTAAGCCTGTGATTCTTTTAGTGAGGTATTTCTGCGGCCTTTCCAGTTGTTGCAGATGTCTTGAGAGGTACATACCAAACAGGGCGTTGTATTCTATAATGGGTCTAATGAGAGATGAGTACAGTGAGACAATGACCTCCTTTTTTCTGGATGAAAAGCCCTTAGTGATGATGTGTGCCACACATAAGGATTTCCTGACTGTTGTGGTGATGTCGTTATCGAAAGTGAGACCACTGTCCACCTGTGTCCCTAAGTCTCTTATCACACTTTCGGTGTTTAGTGTACTGCCTCCTATGTGGTAATTCATGAGTACATGTTTTTTCCCAAAGGGGATAACTGTAAAGGTTTACCTTTGAATAGTTGAAATGCAAATTGTCGAAAGACAATTGTGCGTAAGTATGGTTGCAAGTTTCCGGATAAGCGAAAAAAAAAAAAAGGAATCGAATGTGCAATGAGCGAATGCACATTCACATTCGCTCATTGCAGATGTGGCATTTTGGGTGCCGAGTGCACTATAGTGGGGATTGGGAAATGGACACTTCCCTACTGTAGTGCGAACTCTGAGTTAGAATATTAAAGTAGGGGGTGTGTGGGGGGTGCAGGGGGGCTTGCCCCCCTGCATTATGATGTGTATTCGAACATGTAGTTTGAAAATCAGTGAATCTAGTTCTCAATTTGCTGATTTTCGAACTTTGATGCTGTTTGAAATGACAGATTTGTCATTTCGGTTCGCACAAAGGGCTGCTCGGATAGTTGATTTTCAACTATTCAAAGGTAAACCACTATACATTTCTTGGCATTGAGCTTGAGCCCATGCATCTGTTTCTGTAAGGCCCTTTTGTAGAATATCTACATCATTTGGGGATTCAGTAATGGCTCCCAGTTTGCAGTCATCTGCGAACTTTGTTAGCCAGAGTTCCTTAGTGTTGGCCTGTACTTCAGAGAAGTAGATGCCAAACAAGAGCGGTCCCAGGACTGAACCCTGAGGTACACCACTTGTCACTTGTCTGGAGCTGGATTTGGAGTCGGCTACTTTTATAGTGTGGGTTCTGTCAGTAAGCCAGTTGGCAACCCATCAAGTGATGTAGGGATTAATGCCCAGCTTAGTACGTTTATCTATGATTCCAGATTGGGGGATGGTGTCGAAGGCCTTGGCGAGGTCCACATAGGCTGTGTGGACCACCTTACCCTTGTCCACGGCTCTGGAGACTGATTCGAAGAAGTCAGTCAGATTCAGGAGACAAGATTGTCCCTTCACGAACCCAAACTGAGTGGGGTCTAGTGTTTGAAGGTTGCCAATGTTTTTGTTTATAAGTTCCATGATAATACGTTCCATGGCCTTGCAGATCAGGCTCATCAGACTGATGGGGCGGTAGTTCCTGGGATCCAAGGTGGATCCCCCCTTGTGGAGTGGGATAACTGTAGCTGCACACCATGCAGTGGGCATGAAGCCTGAGGTGAGGCTATGATTAAACATGACACTTAGGTGAGGTGTCAGTTCATTTTGTAGTTCATGTAGTTCACAGCCTGAGATGTCATCTGGTCCCATGGATGCTGTATTCTTAACTTTGGAAAGTGTGTTTTTTACCTGTGTGGCTGTTATTACCAGAATTTGGCAATCTTTTGGTATTGAGATGGGCCCTTTAGGAGGTGAGGGGGGGGGGGTGAAGTTTGCACTGAATCGATCTGCCAGTATATTGGCAATATCCTTGAGATCAGTATATTTAATGCTCTTCTGTTGTAGCCCAGAGCAGATCTGTGCATTGCCATTTAGATTCTTGACATAGCTATAGAATGACTTGTGGTTGTCTTTGGAATCTTTGGCAATATTATTTTCGTAACTAGGTTTGGAGGATTTTATGAGGGATCTCAGCTTCTTCCTGATGCTGGTAAGGGAGTTTTTTGCATCCCGTGATTTTCCTCTTTTCTGCAACAGTTTCTTCCTTTTGTTGTAAAGTTTGCTTATGGCAAGGGACCGCCAGATTGGCTTCCTTTTTTTGGAGGAGAGCATCTTGGTTATATTCGGGATGGCACGATTCATGCAGGAGTGGATGTGCTCATACAGTGCCTTAGTGTAGGATTCAGCAGTCAAACTTCCAGTTCCCATCTGCATGGGTGTCATGAAGTTTGTCACTTCTGACTTGAATTGCATGAAGTTGGCTTTGGAGAAGTTTTTTTATGGAGGTTTACTTACTTGGGGGTGGAGGTGGAATGTGTATGTTAAGGGTGATTCATTTATGGTCAGATCTGACCAATGAGGGGGTGACCATAGGTGTGGAGCATCGATTTCCCATGTTGGTAATGACCAGGTCTAGGATTTTGGAGCCCCTGGTGGGACTAAGGATTAGTTGATCCAGGGCTTTGGAATTTATGAATTCCAAGAACCGTTGGGCAAAGGTGTTGGTACACAAGTAGATTTCCCAGTTAATGGCAGGGTAGTTGAAATCACCCAGTATTAAGGTGTTTGGTTGTATCTTAATATTTTCCAGTATGTTTAGAAAGGTGTAGTGAGAATGTTGGGGCATGGTGGAGGATCTGTAGCAAGCTACAATTTGGATTGCAGTCTTACCTAGTGTTAGTTGCACCTGGAGAATTTCAGACGCATTTTGTTTGGCAACTAGCCTGGTGTTGTGAATATCCTTGATGAATATGGACACTCCTCCACCTTTAGTGTTCCGGTCCTGGTTTGGTGGCCGAAAAGTGTGGTAAGTGTTGTAGCCTGGTATTTCAGGGGTGCTCTCTGAAGCCTTAAATCAGGTCTCAGTTACTGCACAGATATCAGTGTTCTCCATTTTTAGGAGTGCCTCGAGAGAGTGCATTTTGAGGTTTAGACTTCTAGCATTGAGTAGCATTACCTTCAGATTTTTGCATGCCTGTACCTGTTATGGCAGTGGTTTTGTCCTTTGAACTTTGCCTAAAAAAAGGTACAGTAGGGGTGGAAAGAGCCTTAGCCAGTAACCTGAATCCCAGGGGCGACAGGTGCAGACCATCTCTGGCAAAGCATCATGGTCTGTCGATCATGTCGTCCCAGGCAGACAGATACTGGATCCCCTTTGAATGACACCAGAAGCTTAGCCAAGTCAATCATTTTGTCCTTATACTGTGGTATCATTCTCGATGAAGGCAGGATGCTACTCAGGGCTAGGGTCATACCTGCCTGGTCACATGATCTGAGAGCTCTTCCATGTCTCTTTTCATGTAGTCCAGGGAGGTATGTCTCAAGTCATTCACTCCAAGATAGACAATGACAGAGATATATTTGTACTTGTTGTGGAGTGACTTGAGTGCATGCGTTATGTGGCGGATCCTGGCACCCGACAGGCAGATGACTGTAATTTTCTCCTTGTTCAGCCTGGTGAGTGGGACATCAGTGTGCCTGACTATAGAGTCACCTATGACTAAAGTGTTGGGTACATTGTCTTGCCTTAGGGGCTGTTGTTGGGTGGCACACTGGTGTTGTGAGCTATGTGACACTTTGGTTGTGACTGGTGTTTGTTTGCATTTCAGCTTCGGAGGTCCTTGTTCCTTGGGCAGGTTAATGTTAAGGGCCTCCACATATGTGGGTTTAGTGTTGCTATGTGTGGGTGCTGGTGGTGTGAGTTTAGAAGGGCTGTGTGTTGCTTGAGGTGTAGTGCAGGTGTTAATCTTCTCCTCTTGACTGTCAAGCACAATCTTGGGTGGAGAGAGCTTTGCTTCCAGTTTGGCTACGTAAGTGCATCTCTCACAGGTTGTAGTGTTGGGTGGTAGGAGGAGAGTGTTGTCTGTGTACATGAGGCAATTGCTGCATTGCCCCAGTATGCCCAGATTCACCAGGTGAACAGGAAAAATCACCGGAAGCTGACCCTTGGACATGCCTGGTTTGATGCTTTTTTTTTTGTGAAAGTACAAGAGCTGTTTTCCCATACCTTAGGAAGGTACTTTGCAATTATAAGCTGTTTAGTGCCCATGATTAATTGTTCCTTATTAACAAGGAGAGTTGAGTGCTTGTATCAGTTTAAGACTTCCTAGTGCTTTCCAGCAGGTTTTAAAGCAAGTGCTAGTCACAGGGATGCTTAAAGATAAGATAAAAAAATGGTTTATCCTAAACATTGCAGTGTGCACTAGAGGAGTTAGATGTGAAAGTAGGTAACTTAAGTTTTACCTGTCTAAAAAGTTAAGTTTTAGTGGTGAGTCACTATTTTTAAAACAGCAATATAGATTGAAAGGGGGAGGTCACTTTTGTATTCTGGTACTATGGAATACAGTAGGATGGCCAATAAATTTAAATAGTTGAAGGGGAGTGATTTCACAAAATGATAATTTTGTGCTTACTCACACAAGCCAGTAAAAACAGAGAGGAAATGAGATATGTGGTCAAATTAACATAAAGGGAAGGCAACTAGAAAGACAGTGGTGTTTAAGAACAGTACAGTAACCGGATGGGAGGGTGGGGAAAACATTTCTGCCTGACTCACAAGAGACAGAGCTGTGGCCTCTTTTCAAGTTTTAATATGCAGTTAAAAGCAGAATACAAGTAAAACACAAGGTAAATAAAACAAATCACAGTATTCAAAATAGAAAAAAGGCAATAAAGTAATACAACAAATAAAAAGCAAACTAACTCAGAATCAGCTCAGTACATTACATTTCAGCTCTTGCCTTTAGATTTTTTGATGCCAAAAAAAAAAAAAAGAAAAAAAACTTGTTTAGAGTGGATGTTTGTTGGTTGGGCCTCATGTTCCCTCGCTTCTGTCTCTTCTACTGGGAATCTCTAGCATTTTTGCATACCATTTCTGGTACTTCCTTCCTCTGTCTCCTTAAATGAGATAATTTTCATTGCTATTGCTGATATTCTGCCTTTCTCAGCCTTTGGGATTCTTTTCTGTTATTGTGCTTTTGTGTACTCTGTTGACATTGACTTACAAGCCAACAGGCTTTAAGAAGTGTCACCTGTGGGCATAAAATTCAAAACTCTGATGCTCATTCAGAGTGTTTTTGTTGCTTAGGAGCTGGTCATTTAGATTATGAGTGTGACAGTTACTTGGTGTTTAATCACTAGGCCTTAGTAGAATGGAGAAAAACGCGTGTGCATAATGGTCTTCTTCCTTCCTCTTCATCATCTGTTTCTGGAAATCTGCAGACTAATCAACAGGTAACAAAGGTGAAAAGACCAAAGAAAAACCTAAGGAGGAAGGAAACGTTCCCTTGATTGCTGTCCATCGGTTCTGACTTCGGCTCCACCTCCAAAAATTCCTTGGACCTTGGGTCAAGCTACCTCCTCAGATCTGTCACACTCCTGCACAAGAACTCCTTCTCAAAGAAAATCCAGATTCTCTCAAGAGTTGATATCTTCCAGGTTACATTCACCCTTTCTGCAAGAGACATGCCATAAGGCTGCCAGACCTCCTTCATCTTCATCTTCCTTTAGGTCTACCAAAGTTTATCTGAACCTGTTGTGGACAGAATGATAAGGAAATGCCTTAGGATCCAAATTCATTTGAGAGGTCTTCCATCTCCATTTCTCATAGAGACTGTGAGCTTTGGACCTTCACAGAGATTCATGGCTGCTCCTACTCAGATCCATCCCCCGGTTTCAGAGATTTTAGACCCAATACTTCTTGTCTTATTTGCTTTGGATCTGAAGTTATGGTCTTCATCAAATTTAGCATCCTTTCTGATCCAGGAGGAATCTCAGAGATTAAGCTTTTCAGGTGGGGTGGTCTTGGGGTCTCCTATGGCTTCTGCATTTAAGGCGGTACAAAGAGCTTTCTCCATATCAGAAGATCAGATATCCTTGCCCCCCTTGTGTTCTTCTCCTCCACAACTGTCTGCCCTGGGTCCAGACCCTGATTCTTCTGCCCCATTGAGACAGCTGGTCTGCACTAATCTTGAACCAGTTCTCATCCAGGCCTCTCCACAGATTTCTGAGTCTTTCCTGGATCATACTTCCGTGGAAGCACTACAAAAAATAAGTTCAAGAGGAGGCACATCAACTTCTCACAGGAGTGTCTGACAGAGAAGCGTTATGAATGTTTGTACCAGTTACTCTCAGATTTCAGGCATCCTGCTCTGCATTCAGGAAAAAGTAACTAACCTATCTTACAAAAAAATATATGTGCAATTGTTTCCAAGATGCTGGCTATGAGCAACTGCTTTTGCTACTACTTCCTTTCTCTGCTAACCTTTTTCTGTTACACAAATATAGAAATGCACTTTATTTTACTTGTATTTGTTTTCCAGGGAAGAGCACTGATCTCCATGGACCTTTTTCAGACTCAGCTTGGGAGCAGTATCTGGTTAACTGACTTGCTCAGAATCACATAGTTAGGCAATGGCAATTGAGATAATCAAACCTTGCACCATTGGACAACAGGAAACAACTTGTTAGCATCTTCTTAATCCTCTAAGCCAATGGACAGGCAATAATGTTAATATAATAATAATAATAATAATAATTATAATAATAACAATAATGTTACATGACTACAACATTTCAGTGATCTTTTTCATAACTCCTGTATGTTATGCAAAAATATATTCACGATTTGTTTGTATTATTCTGATGCTGTCAGATATGTACATCATTACTTTGTACTGAAAATTTAATTTTAAGCATTTTGTGCAACATTGTTTGCTAACACACTGCTGCCATCAAATAACTTGGATAATGTCTTTGCACTGAAAATGTTAAAAAATTGTGCAGGTAATATCTGTAAATGTCAACCAAATGCATCTATGTGAATGCCTGGGTTGTGGTTGAAAAGGGTCTTTGGTCCAGTCCACCCAATCAACTAACAAAGTTTAATAAATAAACAAATAAGCAAGGGGGTCTGGTGGCAGTATTCATTGATGGCTGAATGGCCCAAGCAGCCATGCCAGGTTCAACTTGCAAAAGTTGCTTACTTCCCCCTTCATGAATGGTAGGAACTGTGAATGGTGCCAGTCAACTGGCTGGCACTGGAAGTACAAATTTACACATTAGCAATGGAAATGGACTGTTGGCACAATAAATGCTGAGTATTGCTGGGAAGGACATAGTGCTTGTGTGGTACACTTGAAAAGTACCCAGCTAGATACAGTTGCTTTTACCTATGCACTCACTAATGGCTCTGCAATTGTCTTCTTGACTGGGAGTTGTCTGTCCCCTTTGAGGCTTAACCTTGAGAAAGGGCATGGGAAGATATGGAAATGTTTAAAAGTCCTGTTTGGGTGCTATATAGCTAAAGACTGTCTTGATAGGTGCCACTTATTGACTTTGTAGTCTTGTCTAATGGTGAGGTATTTGTGAGGTACCACCTGGTGATTCTGAAGTCTAATGGGAGACTGATGGATAATCACAGAGGGGGGTGTGACTGTAAGAATGACTTGTTTGACCTGAATCAGAGAGGTGTGTGTGCATTCTTATTTTACTTCTGTGCTAACCATGGGCTACCAGCAAAGGAAACAATATTTGAACACAAGGATGCACAATGGGGTACTATCATGGTGTCAGACTCAAGGCACTTTGCTTGGGAATTAGACAGAAAGTGCTGCATGGTTAACTATCACTTGGTAGTGAGATGGATCAGTAAGCAAGAGTGGTGGGCATCAGACCCAGGAAACCCAAATACAAAGAGAGTATAGTCTGGGAATGCCTAGCAGATAGGTCTTTGAGAAATCACTTCAATGCCAGCTTCTAAAAATGATTCTCCAATATATTACAAGAAGGTTTGGGTATAGAGTCCAAATGGACCCTATTCAAAATTTCCAGAGCTGATATTGCAGCAAGGGACTGTGTCCAGAATTTGATTAGTACATGTTATAGTGGTAACTCCATGGTGCACTGGTGGGCACTGATGATGTGGGAAGTGGTCAAGTTAAAGAAAGAGACCTTCTGTGCCTCATTAATGCAGGAGAGCAGGCTTTGGATCTGACCACTAGGTACTTGTGGGCCAGAAAGGCAGCAGCATAGGCAGTCAATATAGTGGATGCTTAGCCATAGGAAGAGTTTGGTGTTACCACAGAGAAAAATATTTTGAATGTCCTCAAAGAGGTACTAAAACATTCGGTAACTTTGGAGACAGGGGTTAGGAATGGTAGAATTCTGATTTCAAATGGAAACATTACTGGGGAAGTGGCAGGAACATTGTGAGGAACAGGTGAATCCTATGGATATAATATTTCATAGCAAGGCAGTAACAGAAGAAACTGCTGTAGTAAAGGTCCATTTCTGCAGCAGATGTTGTTACAGTGATTAACTGGGGATATGGTGTCATCTGTCACATGCCAAATCACTGCTGGATCATTCTAGTATAAATGATTTCATTAAAAATCTTAGTAGTCCTTGCTGAAGTGGGGAATAAACCTCCATACCCTAATTAACAATGTTTTATCTTCTGCATTCCTTTATTTAATATAACTTTTTCATGTTCCTGTGGGGTCATAGACACTCTAGGAAAACCTATTACAGCCTATTGGAAATGACTATGATTCAGGAGTAAAATTACAGGTTCTGTCCTATGCCATGAAAAAGCTCATTGCTTTGTCCTTGCATGAATATTTAAAAGGGTCATAAGAGTTTACCAGTGTCAATGATTGTTTTGTGGACCTGGAGAAGACAACTCCAATAATGCCTTGTGGGAGGCATTACACCAGTAAGAGCCTTGAGTCACTGCTGCATGTCCAGTATCCAGGGCTAGAGTGGGGAACAAGGCAGAGGTTGAGGATGTGGCCCCCTGCTGAGCCTGTGACAAAGTCCCCATATAAATCTGTGGCTCTGGGGACAACTAAACACTCACCCCAGAATCTGTAAGGACCTAGATATCCTGGGATGCATTTTATGTCCTGTATTTGGAAAGATAATTACTTGTGAACTGTTTTTTTTTACTATTAGCCAGATTTATGTATGTGTCCCTTGTGTGTGTGTGTGTGTGTGTGTGTGTGTGTGTGTGTGTGTGTGTGTGTGTGGGGTGGGGGGTATCCAAACACAAAAATAGATGAAGATCTCTCTATTACAGAAACACAAACACAAGCACACACACACACACACACACACACACACACACACACACACACACACACACACACACACACACGCACAAATGCATCAAAGGGGGCAGGAGTTTGTTCAGCTTAGGACATCTTCTACTGAGTTTTTACATTAGGAGGACTGGGTTTATTCATCTTATCTGGCAGGAGGTGTTTGTCTGCTGTATCCAAGTTGGGAAATGCACAAAATAACTTGCAATGTAGTCATTTTATTGGCCAGAGGGCTCATTAGTTAGTATTCTGTTTTTGCTATGCTGCTATAAATTTTGCATGTTTGTGTGGGTTAACAGTGTGCTGTACAGTAGCAAACAGCTAGCAAATCTTCCCCGTAGAATGGTCCTTAAAACTATACCCTGTAAAGCAGCAATATAGAGCAAATACCTTGTGCGCAGAGCGGCTAATTGGATGTTGTGGCAATACTTACAGATTTAGTAGAATTCAGTGTTGTGTAAACATTAAAATTAGCAGAATTTAGTACTGTTTAGCATAATCTGCCCCAGTAAAGCACTCATTAGTTTGTACCAACAAAGCACCCTTAATGTCCTTCTAACCCCAGCACACCACCCCCTTGTAGCTCATAAAGCAAAGGACTGGACAATGTGGCTATGCAATTTCTTAACTCCTTTGTAGCCATTTTGGTAGATATGGGCATCTGAAACAATGTAGCAGCTGTCTCATGTTTATGGACAACCACTTAATCCTTAAGGAAGCAGATACAATATACGGGAGTTGTATTTACACAACGACAGTGGAGGCCAAACTCATATTAGGTTGTCAAAACCATGCATTCACCACCCACCTCATATAGCATACAACACACTCATAGACTAACATATGAGGAACTTAAAAGCAATCTTCCTAAACAACAAACATCACCTAGACTACCCATTGTGAAAGTTATGCCTCAGCAAGCCCAAAGACACACACAAAAAAATCACCTAACACAACACATACTGTCACTCTCAGTAGAGCCCGAAATACTAAGCCCCTAAGGCAAGCAATTGGCTCCCTATTGAAATGTCAACATTCAAAATGCTGAGTGCCGAAAAGCTGAAAAAAAGATTGAAAACACAGGAGAAGACCGAATTTTGAAAATTGCTCTTCTTCTTAAAACTTATTTTTACAGGGGGACAAGCCCTCTCCGCACCACCCCCAAAACTTATATATACCAACTCTAAGATAACCATTCCTCAGAGAAAAGAAAGGGAGTGTTCCGAGAAATTGCATCCTGGACTTAGTATATACAAGTCTGATCTTTTGGGCATTCAGTCTGTGCTATAGTGGGCCTCAACATTTCAAATGGTTATCCATGCAATCACTCTTCACAGGACTCTTGTCATAGAGGACTCCATTGTAAGATATACTGATGCCCAAGCTGAATAAGGATAAGATAACTGTTAGTTGCTTATCTGGAGCCTGGCTCCACCAAATCATGTACATACTCAAGTCATTACACCACAAGTATCAGTACGATTCCGTCATAGTCCATGTAGTTGCAAATGACCTGAGATGTACCTCCCTGGACTATATGAAGAGAGACATTATGGAGCTGTCAGACTATGTGTCTCAGGCCGGTATGAGACTATTGAGCAGCATATTACCGTCACCGAGGATGATGCCACAATATGAGCAAAGAATGTTTGATTTCCACAATTGTCTGTCTTTCTGGCATCATTTTAAGGAGATCCAACATTTGTCAGATTGGGAGGCATACCTCTCAAACTCATACAGCAAGAAATTTGGACAAAGCCACAAATAATGTGGGGGGGGGGGGCAAAGGCCCAAAAATAGGGGCACTTTTTAAATATTCCTCTTACAAACTTAGAAAGTTGCTAGAATAACAGGTCTTGCATTAGCATGAATTGTCTGAAAGTTATTAAGTCTGAAAATCAAATGTCTGATAATATTTTCTGACTTTAGCCCTTAATTATTTGCCAATGATTTGCCAGAAAACTTCAATTTTATGTGAACCAGACCAAAAATATGAGTAAAAAATCTGGACATTCTGCAAAAATCTGGACAGTTGAGAGCTATGTTGAGAGGACATGGTCAACAGACCATATTGCTTTGTCAAGGATAGTCTGCACCTTTTCCCTCTAGGTTTTTGAATACTGGGCTAAAACGTTATCCACCCCATAATGCCTTTTTCAGGTAATGCCAAATTGACAAACGTTTAGAACAGTAACTGCCCAGACAAGGGCTAAAGATGAAGGTGTCTCAATGTGCATCACTATCAAGCAAACCTTTAAGGTGGTCAGACAGGATGATGTGCTGAAGTTCCTTCATGTGCAAATCACCATAGACAAACTCCCGCACCATATCGTAGCCAGCTACAGGTCACCCTCTATGTCCCAAAAAGCACACAATGTATACTTGGACCTACTGGAGACACTTACCATCCAACCTAACACCCTACTCATAGGAGATTTTAATTACCCCTCTCTGTACTGAGAATCCCACATGGCCTCAAATCTATAAGCACAGAAATTCCTGGACTTCATAAATACAAACATCCTTGACCAAACAGTGAATATGCCCACAAAGAGGCTCCCACATACCAGAGCTCATGCTCACAAATATGGGAGAATGCTGCACCCCCCAGTGTCTTATCCTCCTGGTAAGGTCTGACCATAAAATTGTCTTCTTTGAAATCAAAATCAACTCTGTAATCCCATTAAAACTAGTAACAACTTGGAATTATTCCATGGCAAATTATCTTTTATTAAATGACAGTTTGTCAAAATTCAATGCTCCTCCAAACCCCAAGAACACAGTAGTCAGTGCTGAATGACTCTCAGAAACTGTGTACAACCATGTCAATGGCTGCATAGAGACTGCTGTACCTACCAGAAGTAAGCCCAGGACTAGTCCCAGAAACAAAACACCCTGGTAGCATCCCAAGTTAAATAGGATATACAACACAAGGGAAACAATTATGGCAAAAATCAATGAGAGTAATTCCCATAAAGATAAAAACTCTCTCATTAAATAAAATAGGCAACTAAGAGGGCTAATTAGGTCAAACAAAGCCAAGTTTGAGGTGAAGATTTGAGACACGTATCCTTGGTGATGTCAACACTGATTGGTCCAAACTCACTGTTGACTCCCCCCAACTCAGTATCCACCTACACGGCTTCCACCAACTTATAACTTCTCCCACTCACTTCCATAAAAAATTCCACCTCCAGCTTCATCATAGACTGGATCCTTATCAATTCCCCCCACAAGTACCACAATCTCACCACCTTACCTGAATCCCCTCAGTGATCATCTCCCTACCACCATCTTAATACACTACTCCCAAATTCCAAAACCCCACCCTATCAAAGACTGTTGAAAACTATCGACTTTCAATTCATCCCAATTTAACTCCATTCTCCACAACATAGATTGGTCCATCCTAAAACACCTCCCCCTAAACTATGCTGTAAGCACTTTCAATAGCATCTTCATGAGTACTCTAAACTCCTTAGCTCCCTCTGGGAAGATTAGAGTAAAATCAAATCATACTCCCTGGCTCTCCAAGGAGACTAGATCCCTTATGAAACAAAGAGATAGTGCTTGGAAAACCTGGACTAAATCTAAACAACCACCTCTTCTTCAAAAATACAGGCAACTGGGGAACCTTGCAAAAAAACATTAAACTAATAACAAAAAGTTATACTATAGCTCTGCTCAGCTTAACAACAAATCCAATCCTCAAAAATTTTGGTCAGCTCTCAACAACATCCTCTGTTCTGGAAAGCCCTCTAATCCCTCCCCATACCCTAACTCTTCCTCTCAGGAAACAGCTACCCTCCTGAACAAACACTTTATCGCTTCCATCCAAAATCTGGTAACCTCTAAGCCAAACTCTACTTCAACACCCACCCCTCCAAGTCCCACTAACACAACTCTGTTTTCATTTGAGCCAGTTCCCATTACTTACATCAAATCTCTACTACTTAAGCTAAAACCTTGCTCTCCTTCCACTGACAATCTATCTCCTACATTCCTCAAACTTGCTGCTGACTCAGTTGCCTTTCCTATATCTATACTAATTAATCGATCTATTCTGGAATCAGCTGTCCCCACCCATTGGAAATCCTTCTTTATTATCCCTCTTCATAAAGGTGGAAACTCCACTGACCCCTCAAAATACCGACCCATTGCCATTCTGTCCCCCATCTCCAAGATATTAGAAAAATGTATTCACTGCATATCTTTAGGGCTTATCTGTCTCTGGAGGGTGTCAAAGTTAGCTTTCAGAAACTGCTGGATCTTCTCTGGACCCATGTGTTATACCTTTTAACTCACTGTATATCTCCCAAATTACTGGTATTCATCTAACTTGTATCCAGTCAGTTTGGTTTTGACTTTCTTGAGCATGCCATTGTTTACAAAAAATATTACTTTTAATAGGAAATTCAGAAGTTAAACCTACAGTCCAGGAGGTAACTAAGCCATCTGTGAAGTGTACTGAAATGGAACTATATTTGGCACAGCTTAATTTAAAATGTGCCCTGTCATTCGGATGTGTCAAACAGTAGATGGCATGTGTACTGGTTATTGGTATTGAAGCAGAAAGGGTGCCCTGTTGCTTCAGTCCCTCCCCTTGTTTTGTAATAGCCACACAGTCCTATTATGGATGCTGTTCTTTGCTTGTACTGCCTGAATATCTGAAGTATAGGATAATGCTGCTGTAATTAAAGACTGATTTGTCTTTGTCTGTAATTATTTTCTTCTTTTACATATCATAGGTTTATAGTTTCATAGGTGTTTACTAGACTAATGACCACAAGAACCTTTTTAAACCCAGCCATGCATCCCAAATCTCTGACAGGTTCTGGTACCCTTGATAAGTGTAAGCAGGGACTTGGGAGATGAAACATTTAGAAGCAGGAGCCTGGGAGATGAAACATTTACAGGTGGCTTGTGTCCACTAGAGACATGGGTGCCAAAGCAGGGATGAATTTCCTGTTCCCCATCCAGATGTCCAAGTTACACTTGAATTACGTTAGGGAGAAACTCTGCTTCACATAGATGGGGAGCCAGATCTGGCGAAGGAGTAGTCTCTAGGATACATACCTGTCTCTCCAGCGGGTCCTATTTAAATCACAGGCAGTCCTTGGGATTCACAGAATTTCTTTATTCCCTGCAGTAATTTCTCAGTGTGGTCTAGTCAATTAGCGTGACAGGCAGAAATTCTGAATTTGAAACATGGTATAGCCACAATAAGAAAGACCTAATTAGCAGCTCATTATCATGTCTCTGAATCGAACACTGTGCAGTCAGACCTGGCTGTGCTAGTGTTCTTCCTAGCAGGCCATGAATCATGTTAGGAAAGGCATTCTCTATAAGAACACACATTTAGACACCCATGCACACACAGACATGTACACATTCACATGTGCGCATGCACATATGCACACACAAGCACATTTGCATGCACACACACACAAGTGCAATCATGCACATGCATGCACACTTACAAGCATGCAATGCACTTTCTCAGACATTCACGCACACGTGTGAACCAAAACAGGCATACACACACACACACACACACACACACACACACGCACACGCACACACACGCACACGCACGCACACGCACACACACACACACACACACACACACACACACACACACACACACACACACACACACACACACACACACACATCCAGTGATCCACAAACAAGATCCCCCACACTCCTATTCATGCAATCACGCATACACCTGCATGCATGCTCCAACATATATGCGCTTGAGTGCATACACACACAGACAGACACACACACACCTAAGAACTTGCAATTCCCTACCTAACCCCCTCAGTGTAGGCAGGCAGTCACACAGACAGATGGACACACACACACACACACACACACACACACACACACACACACACACACACACACACACACACACACACACACACACACACACACACACACAGTCATACAGCCTCACTCATTTCCTTACAGTCATTGACATATATGTACACACACATACTCATATCTCTTACCCCCATCCAACAGCTTCTATGGACTTACCTGTACTGCTAGTACTCTGATAGGGGAGAATGGGTGGATGCCATCTTTCCTTCTAATTCAAAAGTTTATATTGCAGCCTAATTTAGTACCCAGGAACATTTACAGGAGAGAGCACATGGCTAATTGGCATTAACCAGTCCACTGGACTACCACATTAGCATTCAGCTTCATCCATGAGAGCACTGTCTGTGCTAAGGCCCTTACAAGGAGAAAACCTCAGCAGCATGGCTGTCTAAAAACTGGAAAGGTTTAGTGTAATGTGGAAACCTTCAGAGATAAGACATCCGCAACATGCTAAGCCTTTCTGAATCCCAATGCATGTAGTTTGTCTACTCATTCTAAGGCTGAACAAAATAAACATCTATAAATATAAGAAAAAATGCCAGTGAATGGTTCACTGAGCTTTTGGCCAACAGCACAAACTTAATATTCCATTAAATCAAAGATTATAACTTTCAATTGCTTACGGAATAAAAGATGCAAGTCAAAATGCTAATTTATACATTTATCTTAGTCACTCTATATACAGTGGCAGCACAGAAAAGGAATGCATACTGTATTTATAAAAGTGCTCTGTCACCTTTACACCCTACTGTAGCAAACAAATGTTAACAATAAATGCTTTGTAAAGTAAAGTAAACCCTGTATAATGTAAATCTAACTCCTATAAATAACTAGTTTTATCTCATACTTTACCATCATCAGCTGAATAGTGAGCAGCAGCAAGAAAAAACAATTAATATTCATCTCATCCTTTAGCTGGAGACAAGCATGCATTTTTATGCTTTCTGCAGTATCAGACGAAGAGAAGACTGAGAGGTTGATTTGTGTGGGTGCTACAAGACATATGAATTTTTTTACAAATACTCACATGTTCCACACCAGCAATTGCTGTTTTTATTCTGTCATTTGCCTGAGTCTATTCATGATGTCAAGCACACCATGATGACCTCTCAACACCAGGTTTTGCTCATCTTTTTTCTCCCAACTTTACCTTCCATCATTTCACCAGCCCAGCTTCGCAGTACCTGTCCATGTTGGGTCTACCAGCCACTAACCCCCACCCTCAGACATAATCTGGTGTTGCTAAGGCCGGTTGCAGAATAAGGCATTTAGAGGCCAAGCACGTCTGTGCTTCTATCTAGATTTGGAGGTTTTTACTTTTAGATCTACCCTTGTGCAAGTCCATGACAAAATCTGGGGATGGGCATGAAACGGAGATGTGTGGTGTTTCATCCTGCCTCCACAACAGCTCAGCCATATCTCAACCCTCAAACCCCTGTTAGGCACTTTCACCTTGTAGTTTACCCAGCTTCCACTCAAAACTGTCAATGTGAGTGCTTGTGGACCTGCCATCCCCCCATGATGGTCACACATATCCCTCCCTGCTACTCCATCAGTCACCCGAGCTGCTAATTAAACCCAGGTCACTGTGAGTGCTTGTGGACCTGCCATTCCCCCCATGATGGTCACGCATATCCCTCCCTGCCACTCCATCAGTCACCCGAGCTGCTAATTAAACCCAGGTCACTGGGTGCTTTTTAAGTTTTTCCAAATTCATATGAATCACTTCAGTAATGCCGTCTGTCCATCATAGTCTCTGTTGCTCCCTTCTTTTGCTTTTGATCTTTCCCAGCATTAGTGTTTTCTCTAACAAATCTTGACTTTGCATTAGATGGCCAAAGTATCCGAATTTTAATTTTAGACTTATACTTTCCAGTGAGCAGTCTGACTGATTTGATCTTCTTGTAGTCCATGGAATTTTTACATGTTTTCCCAGCAACAAAGTACAAAAGCATCAGTTTACTGACACACGCCTTACTTATTGTCCAGCTATGACAGCCATATGTTATTATGAGGAAAAAACATAGCTTTGACTATAATAACCATTCGAAATATTACGACCTGCAAGAGCGAGTCCTGAAACATGGAGACTGAATAGCTGAAAGTTCGTACTTGATATACTAAGTCTAAGATGCCATTTCTCAGAATATTTGCTTTTCTCTGAGGTATGGCAATCTCGGAGTTGGTATATACTAGTCAAACAAAAGAAGTTTTAAGGAGAATAGCAATAACCAAGATTCACTTTTCTCTTGTTTTTTTTTTTGTTTTTTTGGCTTTTCAGCACTTGACATTTCAAGTGCTGACATTTCAATAGGGAGCCTTTGACTACATGAATCTTTGTTTAGAATGTGATAATATTTGCTCTTTAAAATCTTATCCAGATTTGCCACAGCATAAATTCCGAGAAGCAAACATGTTTCAATTTCATGGCTTGGCTACAGTCACCATTTGCAGAGATCTTTGAACCCAGGAAAATAAAATCTATCAATGCCTCTGCTTATTGCCCATCTATCTAAAATAAATAATAGGGCAAAACAACATAACTTGAATTGTTTTGATGTAGGGCAGCAAGCCAACTTTTGCAAAAATGCATCCACCGGCGACTACTTGATCACCTTCTCCAAAATCACTTATATCAACAGGTTTTCATCTATTACTCACTTTTGGCCAACAGAGTGGTATTATCTGCATATCTGAGGTTGTTAATATTTCTCCTGCCACTTTGAATACTAGCATCTGATTCATCCAACCCACCATTTCACATGATGTATTCCACACAGAAATTAAATAAGAAGGGTGATAATATACAACCTTTTTTGTACTCCTTCCCCAGTCCTGATTCAATTGGTTATTTCATATTCAGTATTGTCATTTGCTTCTTTTTCTGCACATAGATTGCTCAAGAGACAAATAAGGTCTGCTGGTATCTCCATTTCTCTAAGAACTTGCCAAAGTTTGTTATGGTCCACATAGGCAGAGTAGTCAATAAACCAGAAGTAAATATTTGTTCTGGAACTCCCTTGATTTCTCTGTTATCCAGAGGATAATATGCTCCTACCTACCTCCAGGCAATAACATCAACACCCTAGAAAGTACCCTCAGTTGGCTTTCTACATCCTTCCCACAAGAAACCATTGTACTTGGTGATTTTAATATAGATTGGAATAGCTGTACTTTGGCTAAACCAACTACCCATATAAACCTATATAGCTTTTCCCAAACAATCACCTCCCCCACCAGAATCCATAAACCCAGTAACAAAGAAAGCACCTTAGACTGGATCTTAGTAAATAGCCATCCCCTCTCATATAAAGCAGGTACTCTTCCTGATGACATTAGTGACCACTCACTTACTTACATAATTAGACAAAAGACCTTTATTCCCAACCAAACCATCTTTAGAACTACCTGGAACAAAAACAATTTTATTCCAGTAAGCTTCCAAGCAGAGCTTAAGGCTTGTGACTGGTCACCCCTAAAACACCTCCCTCTTGATGAAGCAGTATCATATTTTAACTCTAAATTCTTACAAATCCTGGAATACCATGCCCCCACTCACTCTATTAGAACTAGGGGTAAAACTGCTCCATGGCTCACAAAAGAGACTAGGCATAAAATCTTATTGAGAAACAAAATCTGGTCCAAATGGAGAACTACTAAAAACCAAACTGATCATCAAAACTTTAAACAGCTGAGACATGCCACTAAAAAATCAGTACTTCTTGACAAAAAAAAATACTTTAAACTCCAGCAAAATCATCAACAAAAACCACAAAGTTTCTGGTCAGGTATTAATAGACTTCTACACCCAGGACACTCCAAGACACCAACTCCATCAGGCTTCTCCCTTAACACTCCCAACCAGATTGCTGATGCTTTCAATACATTTTTTACTGAAACCGTCCAATCTCTAGCAAACTCCATACCACCTGTTAGCTCAAGTCTGCCTTCCTCCTTAACTAGCTTACCTCCTACCTTTCATTTACAACCAGTTCCAATATCCCTCATCTACACCCTACTTCAAAAACTTAAACCATGCACACCCTCAGCTGATCTGCTACCAGCTGAATACCTACAAATTGCAGCAAAAGTACTTGCCTATCCCATTTCAATCCTAATAAATAGAACAATTACTGAAGGTTCCATCCCATCTCTCTGGAACATCTCCCACATTATCCCACTACACAAGGGTGGTAACTCAACTGAAATCTCAAACTTTCGCCCCATAACCTTACTCTCTCCTTTAGCCAAAATCATGGAAAAATGCACATCCACTGGCAACTACTTGATCACCTTCTCCAAAATAACCTACTAGCTGACTGTCAGCATGACTTTAGGCCTTTCCATAGTACTACTACTGCCCTCTTATTCTTTTCTGACTGCATTAACAAAAATCGTAATAACAACATGCTTTCCTCTGCACTTTTTATTGACCTCTCTAAAGCCTTTGATATGGTTAACCATCAGTTACTTTTAAACATACTTAAACCACTCTCACTAGACACAGGCATTACAATGGTTCAAGTCCTACTTAGAAAATAGACAACAAGCTGTCCTCTGGGACAATAACTTATCCACACATCTCCCTATTACCCTCAGTGTCCCTCAAGGCTCTATCCTGGGACCTCTCAGTTTCTCTATATTCATTAATGATCTAAATGTAAATCTTCCTCAAGCTACCTGCATACAATATGCAGATGACTCCACATTAATTTGTGCCACTTCTTCAGCTGAACTACAATCCATCACCCAAAAAGTATTAACTTAGTAGAAAACTGGTTCCTTCAATGCTGCCTCCTGCTAAACCCCCCAAAAAACTAAACCTTTGCTGTTCACTCCGGCACTAAAGTCCTCCCCAATAGATCTCACAGTTATATCCAATAATGGCACTGTCAACCACCAAACTCTTAGGCATAATAATTGACCACAACCTTAACTTTGACTCACACATTAACTCAACCATTAAATCAGTAAATAGAAAACTAGGTTCTCTTACAGGATTAAACATTTCCTTACCCCTGTAGCCAGAACTACCATTGCCCACACCCATCTGATCTCCAACCTCCTGTATGCCTCCCCCATTTGTACTAATCTATCCAAAAGCAACCTTAACAAACTGGTAACCTCCTATAACAACATTGCCAGATTTGCCACTGGCTCCCCATTTAGAACCCACCATTGTCAAAATCTTAAACAGCTAGGATGGTTGGAACTGCAAAACCAGCTTCAATTTCAGCAACTTACTATCACCCACAAGATTTTGAATCATCCCATTAATATTCCAATACTCTATAGCCTTAGAAGTCTTACAACCATTCGCTCGGCCGATAAATTACTAGTAACCATCCATAAGTCCAACAACAAAGTAGGTGATTCTCTTTTTTCTAACTCTGTGGGGAAAACCTGGAACAGGCTTCCCAGTGAACTATCATCACTTTATTCATTACCACTTTTCAAAAAGCAACTAAAAATACTCCTTAAAACACAATGGCTATGCCCGTGTACTAACCCAGACTAACACTCTCCTTTCACTCCACATCCTCACCTCTCACTATTGTTGCTTCTCTGTATACCTCCCTCCCAAATCTCATATAGTGGGATTAGTAAGCTTCATTAATTCTGTTTCTAGCCTAGTCTTTCTGGGAATCTACCTCTGAGTATTAACTGTATAACAAGCATTCTACTGTGAGCACATGTTTCCACTATGTATATATTAGCAACATTATTTTCACTTTGAGTGTAGAATTTTGAAATAACCTTAAAATTAGTTTGAACCTGATTTTTTTCTTAGTTATCTCTTACATTATGATATTACTTGCTATCCTTCAACGTGATGAATGTCAAATCCTCTACTGTGTAAATGTGTTTCTAGTAGTAGTGTTTGTTTTCTAAACTTTGTTGTCAAGTTCTTGATGTTAATCATTATCATCCTATGTATTTTTATTAGCTTAGTGGAGCTTATCTCTCCGGCCCTCTACTGAAAATGGACATGTATCCAGTTGGACTAGCCCAGTCAACAAATGTAAAATAAAAAAAAAATAAAATAAATACAATAAATAAATATTGACAATTTGGTCCATAGTACCTCTGCCCCTTCTAAACCATCTCATATATCCAGCAGTTCTTGATCCATAGATTGCTGGAGTTTAGCTTTCAGCATGTTACCTTCCCAGCATGTAAAACAAGTGCAATTGTTCAGTAATAGAAGTGCTTGTTGGCACTTCCTTTTTTGGGATTGGACTATAACCTGGCCATTTCCAATACAATGGCCACATTTTCACCAGTGCAACACCATTTCACAGGATTTTAACCAATTTGATTGGAATTACATTGCTTCTTGAAGCCTTATTACTACGAAATATTTATAGGGCCTGTTGAACTTCACTGTCCATGATGCCTTACTCTAGCTCAATGAACATACCTTTTTACGTATCCATGATGTTAGGACCCTTTTTATATGAAGGATTTTGACAGGGTTTCTAATCATAACCTATTTTTTTGTTTTTTTGTATTTGAAACATGTATGCCAGAAAATTCACCTCAAGAATGGATGTGACTTTTAACCAAAGGAAATAATAAAATGCATCTCTCAACAAGTATATAATGGAGCTAATTGAAAAATATGGATGTTGCTGCCCAGCTATGATACTGCATTTTATGTGCTGTCATTTATTAAGCTAATTTTGATTTATAATACTAACTAGAATTAAGATATAAAAAGTGGGTAGTTATGAGAAAGGAGAAAGAAAAAAAAACAGCACAGTGCTGTCCCAATTGGACAAGTATGTTAACAGTAATTACTACTGCAGGAGGCCACTAATGACAGTAAACAATTGACAACAATGACATGTGCCTGATTTGAGATGAAACAACTAGGATCCTGCAGCTAAGCCTGCATCTTTAATGAACGCAAGTTGTCTTACTGCATTTAGCAATAATACTGTTAGCTCAGTCACAACTTTCTATTCATTTGCTGCCCTGAAAAAAGTGATCATGCACTCGACTGAACATATAAACTGCTTAGAGATTCCAGCATAAGGATTTGGTTAACAAGTGACAAAATAATGTGAGTCATGATTTTTTTTTTTCTTTTTCATTAGTGCCACTGAATAATGTTTTATGTCTGCTTTGTTAATAATAATATTTATATCTATTTTATTAATAAATGAATATATGCAAACATGGTGCTGTGAAGGGCTGCATAGGGTGCTTACCAGGTGAAAAAAGTATGCATTTGACATTATTTTCCTTTTAGCAGGTGGTTTTGATGCTGTAAGAAAGCAGTCTTACTTTTAGTGGCCTACCTTAACTAGTCTCACCTTGTACACTAATGTACCCCTGTAGAATTATGTGTACCAATTTTTATGACTTATATTTCTCTGCCCATGTTTCACCAGACATCTTTATAGACTCTTTATAGTCTTGTACTATATCTATGTCTGTAGCTACATCTGTTTTAGGGACATTAAAATGGATGTACCTAGAATGGGCACTTATAAAGGAATTCCTTGTGGTACGTCAGGTTATTATGGAACCTACTGGCATAACAGACTAATGGTTCCTCACTCATAGACTGGACTCTCAGAGGTAACCTCTCCTAAATGGTCAGTCTTTACATATGGGACTCAGCGCTTAGTGATCTTCTCACCCCATTTTCACCATATCTGGGAATGGAATAAATTCTGAGGTTCCTACATTTCCAGGAGAACCTGTGTACTACAGACCAGCTGCCTCCCTTTCAATAGCACATGGACTTCAGGATTGCCGTGCCATTGATAAATTATTCAGTGACATTATTTTCCTACAAGACACTTACTTCTCAAAGAAAGGAAGAAAACATGATGGTTTCATAGTGTAGACTACAAAGCCATTTTTACAAAGTATGCAGCTTAGAGAAATGACCCAGAGCAACTATAAAAATGCAGAGGATGAAGACACTCTCTTAGCTTATCTTTATTATAATGAAGAGCATGCAGTAGAATCAAGTAGATATTGGACTATTAATGAGTGAATGAATTAATTCATGAATTAACAAAAGCACTTTCCAAACAAATGCAAAGCCTGCTCTTCCAAAATATTGGCTTGTTCTGTAAAACTGTAAACAGTAAACTAAGTGTTGAACAATTCCAGTTATCTCCAAGTGAAGAATTGCATAAAGTGGCAGCATATAATTTGATGACACCTTAGACATTTGATTTGCCTTTAAATTCTTCAAAATCTTACCATAAAATATCCCTCTTAGCTGCTAACTATTTTGCTTTAGGCTCTAAGTAACTCTTTGATAAACAGCTACACCTTGGAACCCAGATACCTATTGAAAGCACGAAAGTTACAAAGTGCGAATGCTCAGGTGAGCAAAAATGCCACAACTCGAAAACTTTATTGTGGGGGGGCTGCACCCCCCACACCCCTCGCTAAATATATATTCCAACTCCGAGATTGCACTACAGTGAAGAAAGGGCAAATATTCTGATCTTCACTGTACTGCGATGAAAAAAAAACAAACTTTGATTTGTGCCATTTTCGCTCATCTGATCGTTTGCACTTTGTAACTTTTGTGCATTCAATATGTAACCTTGGAACCCTGCTCTCTCTCTCTCTCTCTGTCTCACACAAGTCTGAGGAGTCCCAAAATTTCAAAAATTAAAGTGCTAGTCTGACAAAAGAACTTTTTTCTTGAACTCCCTCTGATACTCAAAAAGGTTTTGGAATGGAGTTTCAGTCCTCACACCTCTTGATGCCTGCTGACATAGGGAGGCTGTGTCTTCCTACTCACCAATTTATATAAACTAACTCAGAAATCATTGCATCTTTGAGTAGGGAGAATACTCCAAGATAACATAAAATCAATATTAAGATATGTCCCCCCCCCCCGATTATACTTACCTAGGAGTAGGGAGAGGATTCTAAGATACCACAATACCAGAAATAAGATATGTTCTCCCTTAATCACATTTAAATTGGAATATGGAGAAGACTCCAAGATTCCACAATCCAGAATGTTGCCCCTGAAAAAACCTTACCTTGGTGTAGGGAGAATACCCTAAGATACCGCAATCTCAGAATTAAGATGTGTCCCCACAATCACGCTTACCTTGGAATAAGGTGAAGACTCAAAGACACCGCAATTCTGGAATGATGAGTCCCCCCAAAATCTCACTTACCTTGGAGTAGAAAGAAGACTGCAACATGTAAGTCCCAAAAGTATGATATGCTCCCCCAATCACACTTGGCTTGGAGTAAGGAGAAATCTTCAGGATGCTTCAGTCCAAAAAAAGATATATTCCTCTCTAATCTCACTTATATCGGTGTAGGGAGGATACCCTTAAATATCATAATCTCAGAATTAAGATGTGTTCCCCCTAATTATTCTTACCTAAGAGAAGGAAAATACCTTCATAATACTTCAATCCCAGAATTAAGATGTGTCCCCCCATCACACTTATCTTGGTATAGGGAGAAAACCCCAAACTACCACAATCTCAGAATTAAGATGCATTCCCCCCAGTTACACTTGTCCTGGAATAGGGAGAAGAATCCAAGCTATCACAATTCCAGTATTAAGAATATATTATCCCCAATCACATTCACCTTGGAGTATAGAAAAGGCTCAAATATAGGACAATCACAGAATTAAGATATGTTCCCCATCACACTTAACTTGGAAGAGGGAGGATACCTCAAAGTTTTCCTAATGTGATGCTCTCATGATAGTGTGATGGGAACTGCCATGCTGGTGGCATTTTATTTTATACTTTATCCCCCAGTGAACTCTGTGTCCCCAAAAGATTACATTGCAGGAGCAAGACATTTTCTTTTGTAAGGTGTCGTCCATTTCTTAAAGTGAGACTTTTAAGGTTTTCTGATCTCCATGAGTATGACAGGCAACAGTAGCAATTTCTCATAGTTTTTCAGTGAATTACCCATAGTTATGTTAGTAACAATCTTTTAAACAGCATTTGAAAGATAAGTTTGAATGAATTGCGAATGTATTTGCTTCTGTTCAAGAAAGAGTTGTAGTTGAGGGAGCACTTTAGGCTAGGATGTGAAGAGGGTCATTTGTGTCTAGCAACTGACACTTACGAAGAATGACTTTGCAGTAAGTACCAAAGTTTAAGACTTGTTTACAGAGCTATACCTTGTTCATCTAGCACCTAGTGCTACTCCACAGTTGGGTGACCCTTTAAGATAGCTGGGGAGCAAAAAAAAGGTATTCTACTGTAGCACACTCCCTTGATTTCTGTATTATCCAGAGGATATTAACAATTTCATCAGAAGCAATTGCTGAAGCAAGTGCTTCAGTTCTAATAAAAGTAGTATTTCCTTGCACTACAGACTGACTGGCAGATATGCCCCTGTGATGACCCCTCTCTGGGCTGGTAATCAAGGAGCCTGAATCATCACCACTGACACTGGAGAGAGACATTCACTTGGAATACAAATGGATACACACAGTATTTCCAGATGCAGACCTCTCTCCATCAAGCACACTTTCTCTTAAGACCACATAGGGAACACATTCAGCCTGAGGTCTGGACTTCTCTGTATCTGTCTCCATGCAGGTCCCCAGTAAGACTCCCCACTGGTACAGCTGTAGGGTTAGGTCCTCAGCTGAGTGTCCAAGCCAAGTCCTCCAGCACCCTCCCTGTAAAACCAGTGCTTTGTATCCCTGCTCCGAGTAGGTCACACACACACACACACACACACACACACACACACACACACACACACACACACACCTGGGAAAGGCTTGCACAGATTTACCATCTGTGCCCCCTTCTGCCCAGAATATACGGTAGTTATCACTGCCACCAGACAATCCACAATCAGCTACTCTAAGGCCTGTAGCAAAGGATGTCCAATTATACTGTGTAATATTAATACTAATACAAATGGTAGTAGTTGACCAAGGCAGCTAGCCCTTCTGTAGGGGCCCACACAGTGTCACCAAATAAATATAAGCACTCTCAAAGGTTAAATACTTTTTAAAAGGACCAGCCACAATAAAAGTTTTAAATAGATTTAATAATAAATAATAAAAGAATATGAAAATACTGAATATATATTTACAGTAAACCACAGAGTTCAACTCACAGGAAATATTGAAAATAACATTGATGGACAGACTCAGATAAATAAAGAAAACGATATCTAAACTAAGCTTCACTATATTTTCCTGAATGAATCCAGAAGAATTACTATTCCCTACTTACTTAATAGAGCAAGGCAGATGGTGTGGTGAATCATCCTTCTTGTTGTCAGGCCCAGGACAGAATTCTCAACACTGAGAGATTTCTCTTTGTAATATCTAAAACTGACTGCATTCTCACACTATTCCCCTTTGAAGCTTGAGAAAGGATATTAGTATAGAGTTGATAAAATGCATATCTAAAATGTTGCTAATCTTTATGGCAGTGCCTGGGACTTTCCCTCTTTTTACTGATCTAATGAACAAAAGCTTATTCCAGACATGCTTTCCCTGGTCCTATTCAGAGCAGCAAGATAATCACTTCCATGGCCCAACAAGTGGTTCAATTAACAATATTTTTCTTAAAGTAAGAAGTAAGCTAACTGTTTAACCATTTCTCTTCCAGTGTCCTTTGCTGACATATATACATACAGTCTGACATGTGTATTCCCTGTCTGACCAGCAGGACCCACTGGTGGTACCTTTTTTAACAACTAGCAACTTTACAAACACATTTTGATTTTCAAATGCCATAAAGTTCTAATACATTTGTAACATAAGCATTTGTGCAAATCAGTTTGATATTCAAATGCCATGCAGTTTAATACATTTATAACCCAAGCATCTTGTATAAACTAGTTTGATATTCAAAGGTCATATCATTATTTACAGAACTCCAGCTGGCTATGTTGCCAGTTGCTGATATCATCACATCTCTTCCCCTTCAAAGACTCAAGCTAGTTTTTTCAGTGACCCTTGAGAAATGTGGCTTGAGAGAAATAAGCCTATCTGGGAATATGTTATCCATTTCCCTGTCTTGAGAGCCCATCTGCATTGGCATTGCTGAATCCACTATGGTGTTGTACTGTTATGTTATGTGCCTGCAATCCTAAACGCCACCTTAATAACTTGGCAGTTTGCTGACTGTCTCTATGTAGCCTTATTAAGGGATTGTGGTCTGTAATTACATTGAATTTCCTTCCATACAGATAAGGTTGAAATTTCTGCAGTACCTATATTATGGCTAGACATTCCTTTTCTCCAGCCTGCATAACATTCCTCCCTGGGTTGGAATCTATGGCTGAGATATACCACTGGGTGTTCTTCTCCCTCTGAAGAAACCTGGCAAAGTACCGCTCCCACCCCATGGTTTGAAGCATTCATCTGCACAACAAATTATTTACTGTAATCTGGACTGGCTAACACAGGGTGGCCTTCTAAAGCTCCTTTAAGCTTCTGGAATGCCTCCTCACATGCAGGGGTCCACACTATTTTATCTATCCTGCTTTTCTTTGTCAGGTCTGTGAGGGGAACAGGTATTGTACTATAATTGAGGACAAACTTTTTATAGTACCCCACTATCCCTAAGAATGCCCTCACCTGCTGTTTGGTAACAGGGGCAGGCCATGCCTGAATGGCTTCCACTTTGGCAGGTTCTGGCCTGATTTTACCACTCCCTACTCTATGTCCCAGGTAGGAGACCTGTGCCATACCCACTTGACACTTACTGGGCTTAATGGTCATCCCTGCCCTTTGCAGTCTGTCCACCACCTCCCTGACATGCTAAAGGTGCTCTTGCCAGGAATGGCTATAGATGGCAATATCATCCAGGTAAGCAAGGACATAATCTCCTGCAAGGATATGATGTACCACCCTCTGGAAAGTTGCTGTGGCATTTTTCATCCCAAAGGGCATCTTCGTGAACTCATACAAGCTGAAATGAGTCACAAAGGCTGACCTCTCTCTCTCTGGCATTTGGAGTCAAGGGCACCTGCCGGTAGCCCTTTGTTAGATCAAGTGGTCAGATACTTAGCCCCATTCAGCTTGTCTTAGGCTTCTTCTGTCCTAGACATGGGGTAAGCATCTGACTCTGTGAGACTCTTTAGGCTTCTGTAGTACACACAGAAACTGGTGCTGCCATCCTTTTTTTGGTACCAGCACCATTTTGGAGGCCTAGTGTCTGCTAGAATTCTCTATTACTCCTATTTCCAACATCTCCTGTATTTTTTCCCTCACAGTCTGTCTGACTTTCTCAGGTACCCTGTAAGGGGACTGCTTGACAGGTCTTTGGGGCCCTGTATCCACATGGTGCAGCTCCAGGTGTGTGCACCCTAGTTTAGCAGTGAACATGATCCTAAATTCCTGTAACACTGCTCAGATTTCTCGAACCTGGGTAGGGGATAGCCGCTAGGACATTGCTACCCCTTCCCTTATCAGTCCGAGTCTCACTGAGGAGATCAGTCACCACACCCCCCTGAGAATCTTCCTGACATCCATTGCAAATACTCAGCACCAGGTCTTCCATATCATGGTAAGGTTTCATTATGTTAACATGGTGCAGTTTGTGCTCCTGTCTCCTGCCTAGCAGTTCTACCATGTAATTAACATAGCTAAACTGCCTTACCACCTTGGAGGGTCCCTCCCAAGCTGCCTGCAGCTTATTGTGTCTGACAGTAATGAGAACCATCACCTGCTGCCCCACAGTATACTCTCTGGAATTAATGTCATAACAGACCTTCTTCTGCTGTTGGGCTGCTGCCAGATTCTCCTGGGCCAGTCCATGAGGTCCTTTAGCCTTGTCTTGAGTTTTAGGACATATGCCACAACAGACTGCTGGTGGAATTCACACGACCTCCCAGTCATCCCAAATCAACTCTAAAGGTCCCCTCATCCTATGCCCATACAGCAACTCAAAGGGTGAAGAACATATGGATTTGTGGGGCACCTTCCTGTATGCAAACAATAGACAGGGCAAACATTTCTTCTACTCTCTCTTAAACTGGTCTTCAAATGCCCATAGCACGGTCTTTGCCATAGAGTTTAACCTCTCCACAAGACCATTAGTCTGGGGTGGTAGGCGGTGGTCTTTAGGTGCTTCATCCCACAGTGCTTCCACAGACAAGCCAGCAGGTCTGACATGAAATTGGCACCTCTGCCAGTCAGTATTTCTTTTGGAAAACCTACCCTGCTGAAAATCTCTAGCAAAGCATTTGCCACATTCTCTGCCTTGATGGAGGACAGAGCCACCATCTCAGGGTATCTAGTAGCATAATCTACTACTACTAGTATATACTTCTTCACTGTGGAACTTGGGGTACTCAGAGGCCTCACAATATCCATAGATACCCTCTGAAATGGCCACTTAATCACAGACAAAGGCTTCAAAGGAGCTTTGACCTTGTCTCATGCCTTGCCTACCTTTTGGCACTGCTCACAGGTTCTGCAGTACCCTGTTACATCCCTGGCAATCCCAGGCCAATAAAAGTTCTGCATAATATGTCTCTTGGTATGCTTTATGCCCATATGACCTGCAAAAGGAATGTCATGGGCTATGGTTAGAAGTACCAGGCAGTAGGCTCTAGGTACTTCCAACTGCTGTATTTCCTCACTTTCTAGCCCTCCCTCAGGGGGGTCCACTCTGTATACAGTAACCCTTTGTTCCAGTATACAAACTTCCCTTTTCCTTGAGAATCAGGCACCTCCATAGCTACCTCCCTCAAGCCCTGTAATGTAGGGTCTGAGAGCTGAACCTGTCTCAACTCTATCTTTGTGACTTTTCCCAGCTCTCCTTCCACAGGAAGTCTGGTATCTTCTGACAGCAGTGCCTCACTGTCAGCCTGGGTACTAGCACTCACCTCTGCCCTTGCAGTGAGTCTGTCCAATGGAACATCAGCACCTACCAGAAGCTGTGGCCCATCTTCAGGCTCACTGCTACAGGGTAGCTTCCTCCCTGAATTAGCCACATCTCTAGTCCTGGCTTCAGGGGTGCAGTCTGTCTGGGTCTCCCCAGGCTACCAGACCCATATGCCTTTTTCTGAGCCTGACTGTGGGTCACTGCATGCACACATGGTACTGAATTATCAAAATCATTTCCCGTCAAGACATCTGCTAGGATATCCTCAAACACACCTACTTGCTTTTTACTTTTCCACTCTCCCAGTCAAGGTGAACCCTGGACAAAGCATTTGGAATGCTAACTGGTGTGGACTGCTCAGGCAAGTACTGCTCCTCTTTAACCACTGCAAGCTTTACGATTGTTATATCAGAGGCTGTTTCTCTCTTGGCAGTGGCCTGTTTTCCATCCACCAAGATAAGATACAAATTCTGATGGTAGTTTGGTACCCTTGTTGTCTCCAGACAACTTACCACTGTCATTCTGTTATTCCCACTTTCTGTCTCCCCCACCTTTTGTTCCCCACCTTGCCTCCATGAACATCTTTTTGCTATATGGCCCCACTGGTTACATTTAAAGCATCTGAACCTAGGCCCTGGCCATGTACCTGAACTAGTGGGTTCCCCTGCTACTGGTGAACACTGGTGAGGTGGTTTAGGCTGCCCTCATGTGTACCCTTATAGCCATGTGCAGTGCTGGGTATCAACTTCCTATGCAGTGATGCCCTGCTTGCTAAGTAGTGATCCCCCTTTTTCCCCAGGTCATCTGCAGAGTTGCATTCCCTGTCTGCCAACTGGATTCTCATGTTCTCAGACAAAGTGCTAAGATCTTGTTCCCTCACTAAAAGGTCTGCCGGCCCTTGAAAAGTGGTGACCTGACACCCACTCAACCACCCATGAAAATAAGTGCTTAGTTCAGCAATATAATCACATACACTTTCATCTGCCTTATGTCTATGCTCATGAAACTTTTTTTCTGTAAGCCTCAGGTGTTAACTGTAATCATTGTAATAAACAGTCTTTACTTTATCATAATCTAAAGAATCAGTATCAGACAATTTGCAAACAACAATTATAGCTTTACTATGGAGTAAGGGGGTGAGGAACTGTACCCACAGTCGTCGGCCAACATTATACTGTTTGCACACTCTTTCAAAAATATGAATAAAACTATCAAAATGATCACCTTCTTGGTACTGAGGAAGAAGTTTACTGACCTTTATTGTTTCTGGGGAATGGTTACTCCCTTCTCCATTACTTCCATGACCCTGGCAAGGAGTCAGCATTTCCTTTTCATGTTGCCTCTGCCTCTCATTTTCTTTGGCTTCCAAACATCTCGGCCTCTCTTTTTCTTCAGCCTTCAAATGCCACATTTGCTCTGCTGATTCTAATTCCAGCTGTTTTGCCTCCAGTTCAAGTCTGTTTAACTCCAGATGGGATTTTAAGTCCTCTAATGAAAAGGTGAACAGTCCTATTTTTGAGAGCTGTACATCCTCAATGCCAGGCTGGTTGTCTTCATGGTTGCTGGTCTGTGCTGTAGTTGTGATTAAGGCTGCAATCATTTCCCCCTTTAGTCAGGCTAGCATGCATCAGTCCTTTGGCTTGGCACATCTCAGCCAACTGTTTTCTTGTCAGCTTGCTATAATCCTCTGCTGACAAAACTAAGCTAACAAAAACAAAAAAAATAAAACTGTTGTGAAAATGAAACTCTGTATGTTTAGCTTGTGGCTGCTGAGAGTACAAACACTTTCTTTAGTGACAACTGCTTACAGACCATAGAAGTTCAAATAATATCCACACCACTCCTCACCAATATGTGAAAACCCCTCTCTGGGCCAGTAATCAAGGAACCTGAATCCTCACCACTGACATTGGAGAGGAACATTCACTTGGAATACAAATGGATATGCACAGTACTTCTAGATGCAGATCTGTCTGCATAAAGAACACTTTCCCTTAAGAGCACACAGGAAACACACTCAGCCCAGGGTCTGGATTTCTCTATATCTGTCTCCATCCAGATTCCCACTAAGACTCCTTACTGGTACATATGTAGGCCTAAGTTCTCAGCTGAGTGTCTAAGCCAAGTCCTCCAGCACCCTCTCTGTGAAACCAGTGCTTCATGTCCCTGCTTTAAGTAGCTGACATACACACACTGTGAGATTTGATTTTTCACACACACACACACACACACACACACACACACACACACACACACACACACACACACACACACACACACACACACACACACACATACCTGGGAAAGGCTGGCACAGATTTACCTGCTGTGCCCACTTCTGCCCAGAGTATGAGGTAGTTATCACTGCCACCAGACACTCCACAATCAGCTGCTCTAAGGCCCTTAACAAAGGGTGTCCAATTATACTGAGTAATATTTATACTAATACAAATGGTATTAGTTGACCAATGCAGCTAGGCCTTCTGGAGTGTCCCACACAGTGTCACCAAATAAATATATGCACTCTCAATGACCAGTTACAATAAAAGTTTTAAATATATTTAAGAATAAATAATAAAAAAAAATAAACATATTGAATATATATTTATAGTAAACCAGAGAGTTCAAATTATAGGAAACATTGAAAATACTTTTGATGGACAGACTCAGATACACAAAGAAAAACAATATCTAAACTGAGTTTCACTATATTTTCCTGACGGAATCTAGGAGAATTACTTTTCCCTACTTACTTAACAGAGCGAGGCAGAGGATGTGTTGAATGATCCTTCTTGTTGTCAGGCTCAAGACAGAATACTGAATACTGAGAGATTTCTCTTTGTAATATCTAAAATTTTCAAGATGGTGGCAGAATGACCTTATTTGGTCACCTTGACTCTACGTTCTCACACTATTCCCCTTTGAAGATTGAGACAGGATGTTAACCATACAATTCTAATACATTTGTAACATAAGCATTTGTGCAAATCAGTTTGATATTCAAATGCCATGCAGTTCTAATACATTTGTAATACTAGCATCTTGTATAAATCAGTTGGATATTCAAAGGACAGAACTTCAGCTGGCTATGCTGGCATTAGCCCACATCATTAGAGTCCCCTTTGCCCCACTCTGACCATGTTTTTGGTTTTAAGTCACACTTTAAATAAATTACTGTGGTTATTGTGACTTCATTACTTTGTTTTTAATGTTGCATAACTCATATTAAATATGATTATCATTAGATCACTGTTGCAGTAGCCTAAGCAATAATAGATTGTATCCTGACAAGGATATGACAACCGGTCAGCATCCAAAGCTTTAGAGCTTTGTCCACTCACGCTAACCACTGAGGTGCTTGAGGAGAGCCATATAAAGTCAGTGGTTAGTGTGCCAAACCTTAAGAATTTTCTTGCCTCCATGTAGGCTTTGAGTGATCAATAGTTGGCTAGCACTTCACCAAAGCTGGCCAGGTAAGTATCCTTCTGGGGAAATTATTCCACTTTATCATTTTCTCTAAGGAAAAGTTTACATTTTCTATAGAAAATTTATTTAAACAAGGAAATGTGTTTTTGGTGGCTATCACTAAACGTTTTACTTCACAAATATTATTTTTGCAAAGTTAATATGTCTGAGGAAAGCTGATTTAAAATAATTTTGGGTAAAGTATCTTTATTAAATTTAAAATAAGGATTTGGACTTGAGTGTTTGGGGATGCCACAAAGAACATTACCTCAAAACTTAAAAAATCCTGTCAGGAGCTTCACTCTGCTGTGTGCATATCAGGCTCTTTTTCTGGCTGGAAGATGGGGCAGGCTCCAGGCTATTTTATTCTCCTCCTTCCATCTGCAAGAAGAACATTTAATGGGAGTCTTAAGTAGTCAAATTGGCTTTCTCACTGCCTCAGCCACAGATGAGTGACTCTGTTGTGGCCAACCAGGTTCCTTGGATGCTCATCATCTTCTCTCAGCCCACTGGTATTGGTCCTTGAGAAGTTATTAAGGACTGGGAGATATGCATGCCCTCTATGGCTGATGTGGTCAAAGGAGTACCACTCTTTTTGGTTTCAGAGGAAGAAGCAATCAATGCTTTACTGTGAAGTTGACCCAAGGAACTTGATTCCACTGTAAGTGCCCCAGCTTCACGTTTTTTCTCTTTTGGATACTGATTTTCAGTCTGAAGGGCAAAAATTAGACTGAGATTGCATTTCTTCCAGTTCCTATGCAACAAGAAGAGGATCCAGATTATGAAAAAAAAAATGTCTTCAGATTCCCTCCCTGAAGAATTACCGTTATCTGAAACTATAGCCAGAATGAAAGACTTGTTTCATTGGGAACAGAATAAAGTCCCAGTATCCCAGCAAAAGTATTATGACTTATTACATCTAGATTTCCCTCAGCCTGCAGCTGTTCCTCCTGTTTTTCCAGTTTTAGGGGATGTTTTCATGACTGCTTCTAGTATGCTTGACAATCTAGCTCCTGTCACTAAAAGACTTATAGATTATATAAGGTTATCCAGACCCACAAATATCTATTTTTGAATCTGAAATCAGACCCTACTGTTATTTCTTTGACAAAAAACATTTGTGGCCAAATATCATGTGAATGCTAACCATATGCCCTCTGAGTAGAACTTTAAAGCTTTTGATAGATTTAGGAAGAAAGTATATACTTCCTCTATTTTAACCTTCAGAATTTTGACTTTCCAAGCTCGTGTGTCAATGTTTCTGCTTGCTTATTTTGAAATATGAAAAAGTTAACTGCTAACCCCCCTTCTTCAAAGATTAAGGCATCTCTGAATTCATTAACAGTTTTTTTTTCTCACTTAATCAAGCACTTTTTGAAGTGTTGCTATGACTACTGATGCTGTATCCAAAGCAGCTGCTACTGGATCAGTAATGAGAAGGTTTGCTTGGTTATGTGCACAAAATATACCAGAGTAAGTCAAACATGATATCCTGAATGCTGCCTGCTTAGAGAAATATTGTCTGGTCCTCTTCTGCTGAAGTCCTTAAAAGATTTGACGAAAGAGGAAAGTTAATTTAGGGGGTCACTCAGATTTTTCAACACTCCTTGCCAATGATTAATAGAACATTTCCTTATATATAATTCAGGATCCTCTTATAAAAAACAGAACACACATTCTCTGCAAGGTTCAGACAAACCTGGGAAGCTCAAAAAGGAAGGAGGAGCCTCCCAGAACCAAAGGAAAGTTCAAAAGGCAGACTGAATATGTCTTGTCAAATATTTCTATTTTCCCACCCTGCCGTTACTTTGAATCTTTCTTTATGTCTAGGTTTGGGTTCTGAGAATCATTCAAAAAGGTTACAGTTTGTAGTGGTAGTCCCTTCCTCTTTTTTGGGGGATTCCTCTTTATCCATCAAATCAAGCTTCCCTGTTTTTTCCAGTCTTGGGACAAATGTTTATAGGGGTAATAGAACCACTCCACCCAGAACAAACAGGGAAAGGTTTTATTGATGTATTTTTCTTTTGCCAAAAATAGAAGGAACTTGGAGGCCAAGACCTTTCTTATCTAAATCTTCACATCAAAGTCCCAACGTTTAAGATGTTGTCCCCTCTGTTTCTATTACCTCTCATCTCACCCCACAGACTGATGGTAACTCTATTATCATACTTCTTCAACTCTTCAGATTTTTTTACTGATTTTCTATGTCTGGCGTACATTTTCAGTTCTCTAATTTACCCTTTGGGCTATTTACAGCTCTAAGGATATCTAATTTGCTCACTACAGTTTGCAACGCATTCACATTTTTTCCATATTTATACAGTTGTCATATATTTGCAGACTCTTTTTCAAAATATCAGGAATCTCTTTTCTGGGTAAAGGACTGCCTTCTCAACCCGAGGTTCTAGGTAAACTTACAGAAATCTCACAGAATAATGTTTCTTGGATGTCTTCTGGATACATCCCTCATGAGTGCTTTTCTTCTTCAGTACACGACTTTTCTTCTTCAGGGCAAAGTAGACCTTTACAAGGAAAAGTTTCTGATTTTCTCCATCTAGTCTCTGACTTAAGCCAGGGAATATTTAAGAATTCTGGGTTTCATGGTTTGTACAATTCTCATCATTCCTCTGGCCAGGCTTCACATGAGAAAAATTCAATGATTCCTCAAATCTCTTTGGACCCAACACCTGCATCCACTTTTTTTCAGATCCCAGTGTTGGGATTTGTCAAAAGGGAGTTAATTGGATGTGTTGACTGATTACGTCTAAACTCAGGTCTTTCTTTCTTCCCTCCTGCTCCTACTCACTCTCTAACTAAAGATGCCTCAGGCTTTTCTTGGGGAACTGTTTCCAAAGGGATGAAATCTCATGGTTTGTGGAACAAGCAGGACAGACTAAAAGACATAAATTATAAAGAAATGATAACAGTAATAAATGCTCTTAAATCTCTAAACCACCTTTAGACTCCAGGCAGTCAGCTAGTAATCACAGACAACATTACAGTGATGTGATACAAAAACAATATGAGGGGAACAAGATCATACCCTTTTTGTAGACTAGTTATGATATTCTGTGAACTAGCAATTTAGCAAAACAATTATAGCAGACAAGCTGAGTATGATCAGGACAGACCCTCATGAATGGAAACTGAACATGGGGGATCTGTCAGGAACTGATCCAACTGTGGATAGTTCCTGAAATAGATATATTTCTCTCTAGTTACAAAAGAAAGTTAAAGTAATTCTGTTTCAGGATTCCTTGCAAGCAAGCCTGAAAGATAGATGCCTTTTCATTTCCATGGATGGGAATGTTCCTGTATGCCTTCCCACCCTTTCCACTGATAACCATCTAATTTGAAAGATTCAGTAGGTGTCCTCAAAGTTAATTGTGGTGACTTCTTTTTGGTGCAGGTAACAGTGGTTCACCCTTCTTTTGCAAATGGTCAAGGTTAAGGGCAAATACCACAAGCTTTCTCACTGAATGGACTTAATTATTCAGGACAGATGTTGTTTGATATACTCCATTGTTCAACTACTTCAGTTGACTTCTTCGATGATAGAGTTTTAATACCTTTTAGGCTCTTATTTTCTGAGGACATGCAACAAGTATTAAAGGATGCTAAGAAACCTGATAATAGAAAATAATATATGGGTAAGTGATAAAGATGTTCTAGTTGATGGCAAAGTATGAAACAGGACTCTTTAAAGGCCCAGATGCCTCTGGTTCTACAATATTTCTGTGAGTTATTCTCTTGGCCTTTCTTAATCTTCTGCCAGGGTTCACTTCTTAGCCTACAATGCTTTTCTGCCTATAGACCCTTCTTTTCTTTCCAGCCTCAAGTCAAACAGTTTTTGAAAAGCTTTTGCGTATCAATTCACACAGAAAACAGGTGGCTCCTTTTTGGGATCTCAATTTCATTCCAGAGAAATTTACACTTTTTCTATTTGAACCAGCTCATGAGGCTGAATTGAAGTTCTTAACTTGGAAACCAGCATTACCTATTGCTTCCACCTCTGCAAGACTACCTGAGTTACAAGCACCTATTGTGAGTCAACCTTATCTCATTTTTCATTCATTTATGCCTAAAGTGGTTTTAGAGTTTGCTTTGAATCAAGCTATTCATCTCCCTGTCTTCAGTCCAGATATGAAAAAAATAAGAGAGAAAGGGTTTTGCATACTCTGGATGTCCACAAACAAATCAGCTACTGGGGTTGAGATTAACTGTTAATTCTCAAGAAGGTAAGAAAAAGGGACAATCAGTGTTAAACAGATTATTACCAAATGGTTGTCTCATGCGATTGTTTTTTGTTACTCTCACCAAAGTAAGACATTTCCAAGTAAGGTCAGGTTCTGTTCTACCAGGGCTTTGGCTTCTTCTGAGACTTTTTGAAAAGAAGTGGGCTCTAGAAGTATTCTGCGGGTAACGATGTGGTCTTCTGTACATACTTTTACAAAATATTAAAAGCTTGATTATTTTGCTGGGTTCAGAACAGGTTTTGCTTGGACTGTTCTTCAGGGGCTCCTGGATTCTGACCCTTCTCTCCCCCTCTCTCTTTTTAAGCTCTGATAATCTGCTTGCATAACTTAGACTATTGCAGTAGTGATTTAATAATGAACATAGTACAGTTGTGCAAGTTACCTTACCATAATAGTAGATGTTTGAAAATATCACTGCTGCAGTAGGGACATCCTTTCTCTTTTCCTCTTTTTTATATTATTTATTTATTTATTTTTGGATCCTGGACAGTTGTCAGTCCTTGGCAAAATATAACCCATATAGCTCAGTGGTTCCCAAACTTTTTCAATTCTCAGCTTTCTTGCTGAATCCAGGTTTTCCCAAGCCCCCCCCCCACGGCACGCATAAAGTGCATATTTCATTTATTTATTTATTTGGCATTTGTTCCGACTGGACTAAGAGACCTGGGGAGAAAAGCTCAAAAGTACAATAAAAAGACAATTACCAACAAAAAAGTGTACATTCTGCTTAACAGCATAACACTGATCTACTATTGTTGAGAGGTAAGCAAACCTAATGGCAACCTTATTAACTTTAAGTTTAAAAGAGCAATATTTAAAAATTGTCCCTGTTATTTGGCTCTGTCCAGCATACCTCTCAACTGTATAGATTTTTGCAGAATGTCCAGATTTTTGCCTCATATTTTTGGTCTTTTTCTCATAAAATTGTTTTCTGGCAAATCAATGACAGATCATTGAGGTTGAAGTCAGAAAATAATGACAGACAGTTGAAGTTCATACTTCATATCCTTCAGAAAATTCATGCTAATGCAAAACCTGCATTTCTACAAACTTTCTAAGTTTGTGAGAGTAGTACTTAAAAGTATCCCTATTTTGTGTCTTTGTACCCCCACTAGTTTTGGCTTTGTCCAGATTTCTTGATCTAAGAGGGTGAGAGGTATGTGTCCAGTGGTATGGTCCAGACTTACACAGACCTCATTGCTATTGCTGCCAGGGATCACTCTCATTCTTCACTCTATCTCCCCATGATAAACACACACACACACACACACACACACACACACACACATACACACACACACACACACACACACACACACACACACACACACACACACACACACACACACACACACACACACACACACACACACACACACACACACACACACACACACACACACACACACACAGTCACTTCCTCATAGGTTCATAGGTTCATAGGTAGGTACTAGGCTGTTGGCCCTAGGGCCTATATAAGCCTAGCCAAAAGGTACCCTGGCTTTCGCCACCCAAGAAAATTATTTTCCTGTGCCACTGTCGGGCAGAGTCACAGAAGTGATCCTCAGGGTGAATTTCCTATCTCCCATCCAATCATCAAGATTTTTCTTGAAGAGTGCTAATGAGGAGCTTTGTTTGATATAGATAGGTAGTTTGTTCCAGAGTATGGGAAGTCTCTGGGATAGGAATCTATCCCTCCAGCATGTTCTGTTTATTGTGGTGACAAGGTTTAGGTCCCTAGAGCATGTAGCTCGGAGGGATTGGGATTTCTTTAAGTGGAGCATGTCCAAAAGCTCTGGGATTGACATAGCTTTGTGTGATAGGCAGAGATCGCCTCTGAGTAGGCGATATGCGACGGAGTAAAGCTGCAGTTTTTTGAGATGGTCTGCGTAGGGCATCTGTTTGAGGCTGGTAATCCTCTTTGTGAGGTATTTCAGCTGTCTTTCCAGTTGTTGTAGATGTCTTGTGAGGTACATACCAAAAGAGGAGTTGTACTCTATAATGGGTCTAATGAGTGATGAGTAGAGGGGAACAATGAGCTCTTTTTTCCTGGATGAGAAACCTTTTGTGATGAGGTGTGCCATGTAGAAAGATTTCCTGACTACTGTGGCGATGTGATTATCAAAGGAGAGACTACTGTCCACCTGTGTCCCAAGGTCTCTTATCACACTTTCGGTGTTAAGTAGACTACCGCCTATATGGTAGTTCATGGGTACAGAGTTTTTACCAAAAGGTATGACAATGCACTTTTTGGCATTGAGCTTGAGGCCATGGCTTTGACACCAGGCATCTGTCTCATTGAGGCCATTTTGTAGGATGTCCACATCTTTTGGAGTTTTGATTATGGCTCCTAGTTTGCATTTATCTGCGAACTTCATTAGCCAAAGACCTTCTGTGTTAGCCTGTACTTCAGAGAAGTAGATACCAAACAGGAGAGGACCCAGGACTGAACCCTGTGGCACTCCACTTGTCACTGGTCTGAAGTTGGATTTGGAGTCTGCTACTTTCACAGTGTGGGTTCTGTCAGTGAGCCAGTTGGCAACCCATCTTGTGGCATAGGGATTTATACCTAGTTTAGTGAGTTTATCTATACTTCCAGAGTGGGGGATGGTGTCAAAAGCCTTGGCAAGATCTAGATAGGCTGTGTGAACCACCTTACCCTCATCTACGGCTTTGGTGACCGCTTCAAAGAAGTCTATCAGGTTTAGGAGACATGATCTGCCTTTTACAAACCCGAACTGGGTGTGGTCCAGAGTCTGGAGATTACCAATGTCATTGTTTATAACTTCCATGATTATACATTTCATAGCCTTGCAGACCAGGCTCATCAAGCTAATGAGGTGGTAGTTTCTGGGGTCCATGGTGGCTCCCCCTTTGTGGAGTGGGATAACCATCGCTGTGCACCATTCAGTGGGCGCATAGCTTGAGGTGAGGCTATGATTGAACATGATACTTAGGTGGGGTGCCAGTTCATTCTTTAGTTCATGTAGAACACAGCCTGGAATGTTGTCAGGTCCCATGGATGCTGTGTTCTTGGCTTTGGAGAGTGTAATTTTTACCTGTGCAGCCGTGATTACAGGAACTTTGCATTCTTCTGTTATAGAGATGGGCCCTTTAGGGGATGAGAGGGGGGTAAAGTTAGCACTGAACCTATCTGCCAGGATGTTAGCAATATCAGTTGGTTCTGTAAATTTAGTACCATTGTGCTGTAACTCAGAGCAGATCTGAGTGTTGCCATTGAGATTCTTAACATAACTATAGAATGCTTTGTGGTTGTCTTTAGAGTCGGTGGCGATTTTGTTTTCGTAACTAGCTTTGGAGGATTTTATGAGAGATCTCAGCTTCTTATTGAGGCTGACCAGGGAGTTTCTCCAATCATGGGATTTTACTCTTTTTTGCAACAGTTTCTTTCTTCTGTTGTAGAGTTTGTTTATGGCAGGAGACCATTAGATTGGCTTCCTTTTTTATGAGGATAACATCTTGGTTCTGTTAGGGATTGCATTATCCATGCACGCATGTAAGTGCTTGTAAAGTGCATTTGTGTAGGATTCAGCAGTCATACCTCTATTGTCTGTCAGCATGGTTGTTGTGAAGTTTGCCACTTCTGTCTTAAGAAGCATGAAGTTGGCTTTGGAGAAATTTTTTACGGTGGTTTCCCTAATGGGGGGTGGGGGAGGGATGTGAATGTCTAGGGTGATTAGCTTGCAGTCGGATCTGACCAACGAGGAATTGACCTCTGGTGTGGAGCACCAGTTGTCCGTGTTGGTAATAACCAGGTCAAGGATATTGCTGCCCCTGGTGGGGGTGTGGATAAGTTGATCCAAGGCATTGGAATTTGTGAATTCCAGAAAATGTTGAGCACAAGATTTGATACATGAGTAGTTTTCCCAGTTAATGGTGGGGTAGTTGAAATCACCCATTATTAGGGTATTAGGTTGTACCCTAATATTTTCCAGTCTATCAAGAAATGAGGAGTGGGAATCCTGGGTCATGGTGGGGGATCTGTAGCAAGCTACAATTTGGATTGCCATCTTGCCCAGAGTTAGTTGCACTTGGATAATTTCGGATGCATTATGCTGAGCAACTAGCCTGGAGGTGTGGATATCCTTAATGAATATGGACACACCTCCGCCTTTAGTGTTTCGGTCCAGGTTAGGTGGCCGAAAGGTGTGTATGTGTATGAATGCGGAAGTGACTGTGTGTGTGGATTTCCTTCATACCTGCATTCACTCACACATCGCTCTCTCTCTTTCCCGATCAAACATACACACAGTCACTTCCTCATTCTTACCTGCATTCATTCACACATCGCTCTCACTGTCTGTCACACCCACATGCCACACACCCACTTATGCATTCATTCATACATCACTGTCACTCTCCCAATCTCACACCCACATACCACACACCCACTTATGCATTCATTCATACATCCCTCTCACTCTTCCGATCTCACACATACACCCACACAGTCACTTCCTCATTCATACCTGCATTCATTCATTCATACATCCCTCTCACTCTTCCGATCTCACACATACACACACAGTCACTTCCTCATTCATACCTGCATTCATTCACACATTGCTCTCATTCTCCCGATCTCACACATACACACACAGCCGCTTCCTCATTCATACCTGCATTCATTCATTCATACATCCCTCTCACTCTTCCGATCTCACACATACACACACAGTCACTTCCTCATTCATACCTGCATTCATTCACACATTGCTCTCACTCTCCCGATCTCACACATACACACACAGCCACTTCCTCATTCATACCTGCATTCATTCACACACACACACAGACACACACACACACACACACACACACACACACACACACACACACACACACACACACACACACACACACACACTTCTTCATCCATTCCTGCATTCATTCACACATCACTCTCCCGATCTCACATACACACAGCCACGTCTTCATTCATTCCTGCATTTACTCACACATCGTTATCCCAATCTCTCTCTCACACACACAGACTCTTTTGCTTTCATGCACACATTCATTCACACTTGCAGACAGACACACACACACACACATTCATACAGGCATTCACTTACCTGACGTCCTGGTTCCAAGTGCTCCATGGCCCGGTACTGGTCCACGGCCCGGTGGTTGGGGACTGCTGCTATACTTGATGCCAGTTCTGCTAAAAAACTACAGTGTAGGTCTAAACTTAGTTCGCTGCAAACTAATAAGCTCAAATGCAAAATAAACCACAAACTGTTCGTGGTTTATTTTGCAGCTAAGCTTATTAGTTTGCAGCGCCACTGTGAGGAAGCTGTGGCTTCTCAGGACGCCGCAGCGCACACATAGGGAAACCCTGGCTTAAGCTACTGCAACAGTGATCTCTTCAAACATCTACTGTTATGGTATGTTAACTTAAACAACTGTACTGTCTCTTCTTATTCACTAGCCTGCATCATCCAATATCTGTATGCTGCAATAGGTACTGTAACAAATGCCAGAATAAATTAATTTGAGATTTCAAACAGAAACCCAAGACTTTGTTTGTGTAAAGAAACTGTATAAACTGGTGCAGACAGGAAACCAAGGAAGCAATACTAGAATAATATTTTATTTGTATTCTTCATTTTTTGGTTTGGATATAAGGGAAAAACTTTGAGATGGCAAAAACTTCATGGATGGGTATGTTGCTCTTTAAGATTGACTATCATAGTCAGGTGACATGCAAGTGATATTCTGACAAAGAGTTTGCAACCTAAATGAGATACATGGATTTTTACCTTCATGCTCTTGCTGATTTCTTTTTATTTTTGCCAGATTTAGAATGTTTATTTAGATGTGTTATCATTTCAAAAATACTTGTGAGAGTACTTTAAAGTGATTGTTCAGACTTAAGAACCATTTGCAGAAATTTTTGCATAAATCAAAAATGAATAGAAGTAATAGGGAGTTCTTTAAAGAATCAAAAATTACCACTGTAAAAAAAATATGGAACAACCTTCCCCCTGACCTCAGACTACAAAACTCCACACCCTCCTTCAAAAGTCTACTTAAAACATACCTCTTCACTAACCATCTATGCAACTGTAATTGACCCCTGAAGCCTCGTCCACTCACTATTTCTATACCCCATCTGTCCTGGACAACACAAACAATACCATCTAACTATACCTGTCCATGTGTGAGCAATAACCTATATATGAGTGTATGTACATGTGTGTGTATATGTGTATGTATGTATGTATGTATGTGTGTGTGTATATATATATATATATATATATATATATATATATATATATATATATATAATATGTGTGTGTGTGTGTGTATATAAAACGTGTGTGTGTGTGTGTGTGTGTGTGTATATGTGTGTGTGTGTGTATATATATATATATATATATATATATATATATATATATATATAAAATATGTGTGTCTGTGTGTGTGTGTGTGTGTGTGTGTGTGTGTGTGTGTGTGTGTGTGTGTGTGTATATAAGTGTGTGTGTGTGTGTGTGTGTGTATGTGTGTGTGTGTGTGTGTGTGTGTGTGTGTGTATATATATATATATATATATATATATATATATATATATATATATATATATATATATATGGTTCCACTCGAAATTCTGATCATCGAGACCAGAACATTGAATTTTGAAACAATGAAGGTTAAAAATGTAACCAAAAAAAAAGAAAAAGAAACTTTAACAATTGTATGCAGGAGGGCTTTGCACCCCCCTACTTTAATATTCCAACTCCAAGACCGCACTACAGTTGAGTAAAGGGAAATCTCCCATTTAGCTCTATATGCAGAAGCGCTAAACGGGAGATTTTCCATACCATATCTGTAGTGCCATCACACAGATGGCACATAGACACACACAGTATGCAGGGCAACTTGGTGCCCTGCAAAAACACAAACATTCTCCCACCTACACTTACCTTTTTCTTCCCCTTCAAACCTTGACACTTTTATACTCGATGTTCTGCTCTCGATGATCTGAACTTCGATGTTTTAAATGTTCAATGGTTTGAAGGGAAACCATATATATATATATATATATATATATATATATATATATATATATATATATATATGGTCTTACATGTATATTTGCTTGAATGTATATATGGAAACTTAAACATTTATATACTCTTATACAGTTGTGAAATATCTTCCAATGCTCTACCAGGTTCTTATCTACTCTCATTATATATTTTGTACACTTGTATCTTCAACCAAAAGGGGAAATATCCGCTTATTGTATACTAATGGCTGTAAAATCTACAATCTGTAGGCTACTACTCTGTAATGTCTCTTTTGAAAATTTTTCTTCTCTCTGTAAATTTATGGAGTTTTTCTCCCCAGGACTCCGCTGAAAATGGACACTTGTTGTCCAGTTGGACTATCCTGGCAAACAAATGTTAAATAAATAAATGAATTAATTTTTGACAGGTCATTTCATTCTCACCCCTGCTTTGCCAGCTATTTTGGTAGCTGTTCTGACTAGTTGCAATGTAGCATGCTGTGCACATTTTCTGCATGTATTGTTTTGCATGCTTTCTATACATCACATTTTGCCTGGGTCATGACTTCTGCCTCACCCCATTTACCAAGTTAACAAATCAGTGCATATTGTCACTAACAAACAAAAGCAACTTCACTGAATATGCCATTAAGTCTGTTTTTTGTAAAGCAGGTCAACTTGGTATAGACACATCACAATTAAAAAAAAAAAACAAGCAATCAAACAAAGAAACAGTAAATAAATAGGTATAAACAGATAGAGATAGTAATAAGCAAAATATATACGTGGGGCATTCACAGTTAAATTATAAAATACACAGCATGCTATTGTGCTGAAATTCAGAACACCCAGTTGGGTAAATTCACAGAACAACATACCCATATATGGTTAACTACCTAAAAGGTGTGGAAAAAGGTGTAATCAAAGGACTGGATCATGATATATAGATGGAAGGGTACAGTCTAATGAATGCATAATGACATGGATGCGAAGGCAGAAAAAAGCAGGTCCCCTTTTATAGCTAGCACGCATAAAAGTGCACAGTTGTTTGAGTCTTAGCACAAATGAAATTTCAGTATTGCAAAATGACAATGACAGTAGGAGTGGTGATTATAGGTCAGAGGCATCTACTGAGTTTGTCTGCTGGTCTCTGTGTGAGGGACATGGCAGCATATGCCAAGAAATGGTACCAGCAGCACTTAGCATTCCATCAGCTGACAGATCAGGAGTTACTGGACCACTTTTATGTGGGAGACATTATGAAGTCACTGGCAGGCCAGTATTACTCATGTAATGGAACTCGCAATATGCATGGATGTCCTATACATGTGGTTATCAAGGAATGTTTTGTTTGTTACTATACTAGCTACATGGACCTTCCAGAGACAAAGGGAGAACACACTGGGTATATCTTTGTTATCAGACTGTAGAATAAAGAAGCTGTTCCTTAATAAGTTGCTGTCACATGTGGATAGCATATTTGATTCCCCAATACACCAGAAGGGAGAGAGAGTGAGAGACACCTCCATGCGTGGTTTCCATGATATCATTCACCTCCCCAAAGTGCCAGAAGTTACAGGATACACCATGTGGCTATAAGGGCTCCACCTAGTGTCTGCGGTCCATGTCATCTTGGTAAGGAGGCCTACATTTCATGAAATGCCAGGAATTTTATTAATTGCTGGAAAAGTTGTGAATGAATACATTTTTAAGGATATATGATAAAGGAACAAGTGAATGATGGGATGGTAACTATTTCATGACATTAAAGAGCACCCTTGATATGGAAAATAATGAGGGTATTTTTTCCAGCTCTACTAATTCGAATTGTGATTGGGTTTGCAGTAACACTAACATAAATTTTTAAAGCGGTGAGTGTTAATTATCAGATGATGCTATTGATTTCCCTACATATGTCTGAAGATCAGATCTTTGCAGACCTATTTAATCACGTATTCCGATTTAATAGCATATTCAATGGAGTAACCATAATATTTAAAACACAAATAAGTTGTGTTGAAGTGATTTACAGCATCCTTTAGTTCAGGCATAACAGGCTAATATCAACATTTGTAGAAAATTAAAAACAAACTTTCTTATATTTATTTTTCATTTTAATTTATTAGTAGGGGTAGAACACTAATCCCAATGGCCCATGTTCAGGTTCAGCTGAGAATAAAATACCCAGAAGGTAGCAAAGTTGGCATTTTCAAATGGATCTGCTTGTAATGATGAACAGTCAAGAATGTTTTACCAGCAAATTATCAGCACTATAATTAAACATACAATTAAAAATATAACTAAAACCAACTGCCAGTATTTAAATTGTAAAACAAGATATAGAACTGGGTCAAAATGCAGCATTTATAGTAAATATTCAGTATATACAATATATACAGTTTGGTGTATGGATATGGGAAGGAAAAGTTAATAAAAAATGAAAGGGAGGTGGGAAAGGTGAGAAATGAGGTGGGTATGGAGGAGACATAACAGGGTATAAAATGAAGAAAATAAGAGCCACGAGGGAGGGGAATGGGTTTAAGTTAAAATAGCTGTTGTATAGCACTTACTCGAGGCTTCACATTTCAAATGTATTTTAACTCAATAGCAAAAAAATTGTACCATGTAGATTCTCATGCATCCCTACAAAGCAAACTGTTGAGTGGACATATAGCCTGCTATGATGCCTAACTTTATAACATTATTTAGAGTCATTGATGAGTATCCTGTCAAGAATACTCTTGTAAATATCTGGCTTGTCAAATATTTATTTATTTATTTATTGATTGATTGACATTTGATTACTGGGAAAGCCCGACTGGGTAGAAGCCCATTTTCAGTGGAGAGCCAGGGAGAAAAGCTCCAAATTATTACAAAACATTTTAAGAACAGTAATTTTACAATCTTCAAAAATAAAACAAAAACATTTGCAGTTAAATTAATTATAACAAATTAGAAATAATATAAAAAACATTGGTTAAGGGCAGGATTCACGAAGCCTCCGTGTAAGAGTTATAACTCATACACGGAGGCTGCAGTTAAACGGAGTGATGTCAGCATGCTCTGCATATTCATGAGAGCATGCTGAATCACACTTAAGGCCAACATGGTCCGTGTAAGACAGTAGGGGGCGTGTCCATAGGCCGAGCCCTGTAAGCGGACATGCCCCCAGAAGAGGGAAAGTACCCAAAGTAAACACCCACGACAGAGTCCACGGAAATGTGAATAAACAGAACACAACACATGCCCCACAGACTATGAACAGAAAACATATAAATAAACATGTTTTATTTTTTTTTTTAAAATGTAAAAACGTTTAACCATGAGTGCGCTCGTTTGCGCGGGCGTGCCCATAGCGCAGCTACAGTTAGCAGTCAGTGGGAAAGCATATAAGAACTAAATATGCAAAATAAGCCAGGAAGCAATAGCGTAGCGGTAGAGACGTTGGCCGAAGAGCAGGCATTCATGGTTCGAGCCCCCACAACACCAATTTTTTTTTTTAGCAAAATAAGCAGGAAACAAGTCCCTGACAAATATGTACACATAAAACCACAATTTATGTAAAATGTAATGAAATAGCCCATTTATATTGAAGAAATGTGAGGTAACAAAACAATAAAAAATGCCAGATGTGCTCATAGCTGAGCTACAGTTTAACAGAGTGAGTGCATCTGCCCATAGATGAGCAGTGGTTTAACTGGTGCAAAATGAGTGCCCGTAGCTGAGCAGTGGTCTAACATGCTAAATCTATGTGCCCCTAACTGAGCTGAGTGTAATATGCATGCTGATAGCCAAATGAGGCTTAAACCAGCGTACCCCGTTTGCGCGGAGCTGCGCAGTGCGCAAACAAGCTAACCGACGGGCAACGTTGAGCAAGCCGTATCAAAACTGCCTTTACACAGACACACCCCTCAGCATGTCTAGACAGTCATGAAAAATAAAAAGCAGTGGCTAGGTTCGAACTCAGGATACCATACACCATAGTCAAGGTACAGAACCACTAAACCATGACAGCAGTACTTTTAAATGCAATAATAGATAATATATAGGAATGAATACAGACTAGAGCATGACAATGCAGGTTTACTGAAGTTGATACAATTCCAAAATGGCCAATCACATATATGTGAGGGAAAAACGGACTATATAAGCCCCATAGGCGGGAATACACAACATAAACGATTGTAGAACTGACCTGCAGGCAGAATGACAGGAGTAGGAGAGGGTAGTTGCTTTTGAGCACAGAGGTGGGGTGTTGAGGAGTCCAGGTACATGGTCTGGCTCCTAGTCTATAATCATGAGGCCCAACTCATGCAGGGCCAGGTTCTCTGGGGAGCATACAGGGCTGAGGCATGGGACCGGTTGGCTCATGATCTCACCAGTGCCACAGGGATTCCAAGGACTGATGAGCAGGTCCGTCACCATCATGCAGACCTGAAGAGACGCAAGCAGGACCAACTGAACCTTTGGATCTAGGAGGCCCGGCAAACACCCAACGCCCCACTACTGAGTAAGTAACATTTAATTATGTATGTAAGAAATTAAACTAGCTGATATTATGGAGATGTGTATTCCAATATTACTTCATTTATATTACAGCTGCAGGTGTCCGTTCTGCGAACCTCAGAGCCTATGGCGATAGGCTGGTGCGGTTGCGCCACCAGGCAGGTCAGTAATCCACTACCAGTAACTGTAAAGAAATATAAAAGTATGACAGTCAGCAAAAGAGTGCAGTGTAGTCAGTAAGGAATAAAATCTGCAAGTAACAGTGTGAAAGTGTCTGCAAGTATTGCTTGATTACAAAAGTGTGTCTCAGCCTGTAAGTTAAACCGAAAAATGAAACTGTCTGACATATATTCTGAAATAAAATGCCCTACCTGTAAGAAAATAGTACACAACCTGCAGCAGGCTGAAAAGTATAGCTGCAGAAGATGATGAAATCACATGTGTGAAATATATCCCTGTGGAAATACTGAAACATGACAGAAGTGAGACTGCTGGAAAGGATTGTAATAACTATAGGTAAAACATGTCAATAAAGCCTAGAAGTAAGTACCATCCTGAATAGTAAAATGAAAGCAAGTGAGAGAGTGTGAGAAAGTGTCATGAATCCAGCAATACAGTAGTAATAACCCCTGAATAAAGTATACTGCAGTCAAGACAGAATGAAATGCATGTTAGATTCAAAACCAAACAGCGAAATCTTATAAAGTGTTGCTGCATCTGGAATGTGTATCCCAAAATCTGGATATGTTGCTCTCAGTCTGCAATATGCAGATAGGATGATTGTCTGATATGCCAAACATCCACAGTTGTCTACAGCTATATAAAGCAAATGTAGCAGGATGATGTAGCTGAACAAAGCTAGATATGAATGTGTATGAAGAACAATAAAATGTATATTGATGTTGCAGTAACAGTCCTATCACCAAGTTGAAATAGTTATCATATAGGAAACTGTAGTTAGAACAGTAGTGTGTATATAACTGTAGCTATTAGAAATGTACAGCATATGTATTGTTATTCGAAGGTGTTAATATTACTTTCTTTACCCCACCCTATAACCACATATAACCCATTCCACGTGAAAATGGTATGTGCAATCACAATTAACACCCCTGGACATTTGTCCTGTTTGGTCATATATATTTGCATGTCCGTTGATGCATCTGTCCTGTTCATACATCCACACCTGATGGCCTGTTGCCATCAATTAACCCTGCATGTTGTTGGACTGTGTATTTCTGTTCAAATTATGCATGTGTTATGCACGTTGTTCAATGGTGTGAATATCTGGGTGTTTGGTTAATGGGAATACTAATGCATACTGTTACAACTAATTGTGAATGGTATTATATGTCACTAACCCAAACTGTCATGACATAATGCAAAACATAGGACAACAGGGAAGGCGGGTTCCAGCGGACCCACCTCTCCCACCTCAGCTGGCGAGTGCACCTGGCACTAGTGCCGAGTCTGGACCCTCCTCCAGTGGCCCTGTGCCACCTGCAGGTGGAAGCGCTGCAGGGGATGGGGCTCGCCCTCCCTCTGCAAGTGTGGCCGGAGGAGAACCACCACTCACCCTCCATAGCGTCCGGACTGTGGTGCGTAGGGAGATTCGGGACTCTGTTTTTGAGCCCCTACGCCAGCTCGAGGCATGGGTGGCGCAACTAACGGGCATGTCTGTTGCCCGGCCTACACCACCCCCAGCACAGCCCCGTCCTGGGCAGTGAAGGAACAGTGGCAACTGCCTATGGGTGGGGATATCAGTTCCACTGTTGCCATCTGTGGGCTCATGGGCTCTGGATATCCAAAACTCCGTCCCCGTCAATTGTGTAACCCCCCACATGTGTCATACACCGCCCCTGTATGCGTCTTGTTTCTCTTGTTTGTTTACCTACCCAACCTACCTCCCCAGTTGTACCGAATTCCTTCACCTGACATACCACTCTCACCTGAAAAAAAAAAAAAAAAGGGCACTCTGTACCCACAAAAAAATTACACCCCATACATAGCTGCCCATTCCACACACATGTCTGCTGTACATGGAACCTATCAATTACAATTGGCTGTACAACAAGTATTATTGTTGTCCTGACACCTCTCTCAGGGGTGGAAGGTTTCAAATGTCACACCAAATTAAATACATATGCACAGCTGTTGCTGATGAAGAAATGGGCAGCTATGGGCCTTACCTACATCCCTCCTGCACATCCCAAGCTTGTTTCCCTACTGTCTTACCCTCTTTGTGACCCCTTTTTCACCACTTTCCTGTCTCCCCATTTTCTTTTCTTTCAAAGAAAATAGTGCGGGTGTGCGCCAGAGTAAGCACCGTTAAGCGGTTGTAAGCAGGTGTGCGCTTGTGTGCGCGGAGCTAACCGCCAGTGCGCATGCGTGAGCTCCGCGCAAACCAGCGCTAACCCAGTTACAACTGCTTAAAAGTGCCTTAGTCACTTTGATTGACAGGTCCTGTACTCAGTTCAAAAGCAAAATAAATTCTCACTGTCAGTCCCGAACCAAAGACCTTGGAAACACTAGTCTGTACAACCTACCACTAAGCCATGACTCTTATACAAAAACATTGTGCTAAAATAAATATAACATGTAATAGTAGGGATGAATGTAAAGGGAATATAGGATGTGTAGTACACAAAGCATGTCATTTAAAATTACTGTCAAAACTACTGGATTTCCATAATAGTAGTGTGTGAACAGAAACAGCCATGCTAGTTGGCAGCTTGTAGATAATAAGGTCAGTTAAAGTGCATATATAAATGTATGTATATGTACATATATATATATATATATATATATATATATATATATATATATATCTATATATATAGTTGTAGGAGTCAATGTGCATACACACTTGCTACAGGGAACATGAGAGAGGAATGGAGAAATGTGAATATACAACACAGCCTGAATCATGAGAGAGATACTAACCTTTACACTCACAGAACACTGTCCACAGCATACCAGCATGGTCCCTGCCCTCACAATCTGAAAGGGCAATGCCTATCCCACATACCCTTTTATAGCACTGACCTGAAATCACAGTGAGAACTGCAATCAGTACACAACTGGCTGTATGCAATTAGCAAATGCTGGCTTACAACTGGTGCAGAGGCCATCACATGGACCTATGCAGATACCTACAAAAGCATCCAGTGCTAACACTCCCCACATGCAATACATTCATTGCATTGTCTGTAAGCAGACAGAGGGAGAGCGAGAAGTGAGAGAGAGAGAGAGAGCAAAAAAAAAAAAAAGATTAGACACTGTGACTCTGTCACCCGAAGCTGTCAGAACTGACAGTCACAGCAGCAAGCAGAAGCTGTGGTAACGCAACCAGCTGTGACAAACACAGGTAATGCAAAGTAGCAGGTTAATAGTGTGCATAATGTGAACCCTCCAAATGTGTCATAGGTCTGTATCTATAGGTATGTCCATGTGATATGTTGTGTGTATGTAGTTCCACCAAAAGGGGATGACCATACATTACATGTAACAACCCAGATTAACCTTTCTTTTTCCTTTCCTCCTTAACTCCTCCTCACACAACATCCTATGGACATATGTAAAAAAAAAAAAAAAAAATTATTGTTAGAATCTGTATAGCAAATATCTACTAAACTTTGTTTATGTAATTTCCTGCGATGACTATGCCTGCTGCATTGTATACAATGTGTTATTATGTTTGACCTTATATTGACTGTTGCTGTGAATTATCTGTAATATCGTTGAGTTTTTCTCCCCTCCACTCCAAAATGGAAATATATCCAGCTCAGCTGGCCGCGGCAACAAAACAAAAATAAAATAAATAAAATAAATAATAAATAAAAATGTCAATCAGTCTTAGGCCATGATCCTGGCAGCAGTTGTCTGTGCGTTGGCCCAGCAATGGCTGTAGTGGCTGCTTTGAAAGGTCAGCCAGGTTCAAAGGTCAGGATCAGCCCATCCCAAAGGCACACTGGCTGGGAACAAGTGTCTGCAGGTACCCAATGTCACTGCATATGCATCCCATACTGCATAATTCCATAGCTTAGCAGACCAGGCCCGTTATGCATATGATGTGGTAATTCCCAGGGTCAGTCGAGGTGCCCCCTTAGTGGTGTGGGACCACTGTTGCTGTATGCCACTGTCCAGGTACATATCCTGTAGTATGGCCAAGATAAATTATCAGTGTTATATGCAGTTGTATGTCCTCTCGGAGTGCCGGTAGCACACATCCAGGGATACCATGAGGTCACAGTGATGCTGTGTGTTCTTCTCTGCTGAGGGCGGCCCTCACCTGGACATGTGAGATGATAGGGAGGTTACATCCAGCTGTGATAAATATTTCAACTGGTGGGGGAGAAGGAGGGGGGATATGTGCACCGAACATGTCTGCAAGATTGTTGCCAATATCAGTGTGTTTGGTGAATGTTACGTAGGTGTGTATTAACAAAGAGCATATCTGAGGCATGTGGTCCATATGTGTAACATAACTGAAGAAGGCCTTGTGGTCATCCATAGTGTTTGTGTCCATTTCCCTCCCAGAGTAGGCCGTGGCCATTGTTATGACGGAGCGTAGCATAGTACCAGTGCTGACCACAGATGCCTTCCCTTAATGTGAATGTGCTATGTCCTGCAGTAGCCTCCTGCTATTGTTATACAATCTGCCTTTGTCTGGGGTCCACTGGACAGGATGCCTAACCTTTGTGCATAGGGTCTAGGTTAGAAATGTGTGTGCAAGTTCCATGCATTCTGTGGCATGTCCGTGGTAAGCATTTGCAAAGGGGTCAGCAGTGTGACTTGTGGCTTCCACTGGCCCAGTGTGCTGCATGGATACCATCTCAGTCCCAGCAAGTGAATAACTGTCTAATCACATAAATATCAAAGTAGTCTACTGTGCTGGTTGTGGTGGTGAGATATGTATATCCAGGCCGAGTAACTTCTGTCCACATCACAGTAGTGGACGGTGTCCCACATACAGTACCTTGGGATGAACCCCCAGAGTGAGGTTGTGCATTGCACCTGTCAGTGTGTGCTGGCCGATGGGGCATGCTACTATGTTGTGTGGAATGTGGCAGGTATTGTTGCACAGGTGTTGGCTAAGCACTGATATCTGGCCATGTACCTGTGTATCCACCACGACACACACACATGCAACATATGGGAGTAGTAGTATATCACTACACATGAGTATCATGTATAGTATGTGTGCCATATATTGCTGACATGGTCTGCTGATATCCTGTTTGTGTTCTCTTCCAGGGAGATGGCACGACAGCGTAACCCCGCCTACTCTGTGGCGGAAGATGAGGAGATACACCAGAGCCTGGTGCGGGAGTATGACATCCTGTTTTCCCGCACCAGTCAGAATCGGCAGGAGAGGGCTGCACTGTGGCAAGACCTTGTCCGTAGGGTATATGATATTGGCACACATAACAGGACATATGAGCAGGTACGACATCACTGCAGTGATTTAATCCGAAGTGTCCGGCAGCATGCATCAGATATCCACAGGCAACAGGTCGCTACAGGAGGTGGGGTGGCCACACATCCCCCCCTCACCAGACTGGAGGGGCTACTCCTAAGTGTTGTGGCTCCAGCCCCAGAACACCAACAGCAGTACACCTGCATTATGATGGAGGCTGGTTCCACACAGCAGCACGACATGGAGCATGCAGGTAATATGCCATATGTACACTTGACTGTTCTGTACACTGTATCATATGCAATATCAATGGCACAGTTGTGCTCACTGACATTAATCTCATCATTTCTGCAGGTCCCTCCAGGGTTACAGCAAGGCAGGCCATCCATGCTGGTGAGTGTGTTTAACATAACCTATAATAGTCCTGATAATGCTAGTAACAGTAGTGTAACTCAGTAGTGCTCTGTGTGTATACTGCGGGGTGTGCATGTGTGCATGTATGCAGGTGTGCCTGTGCCCATGTGTGCATGTGTGCAGGTGTGCCTGTGTCCATGTGTGCATCTGTGCATGTGTGCCTGTGTCCACGTGTGCATGTGTGCATGTGTGCCTGTGTCCACGTGTGCATGTGTGCATGTGTACACGTGACCACGTGTGCATGTGTGCATGTGCCCATGTGTGCATGTGACCACGTGTGCATGTGTGCATGTGTCCATGTGTGCATGTGTCCATGTGTGCATGTGCATGTGTCCACATGTGCATGTGTCCACGTGTGCATGTCTGCATGTGTGCATGTGTGCATGTGTGCCTGTGTGCATGTGTGCATGTGTGCCTGTGTGCATGTGTCCACGTGTGCATGTCTGCATGTGTGCCTGTGTCCATGTGTGCATGTGTGCCTGTGTCCATGTGTGCATGTGTGCATGTGTGTATAAGTGCATCACTGGTAACAATGTCTGGAGACTGTAAACTGTGTTTCCTGTCTTCCTCCCACAGGTTCTGGGGCTGCTCTGGTTACCTGCAGCAGGGAACCTGAATCCTGTGCCACGGCTACTGGTAATGATGATATTTGTGTAATGGTACAGGAAGGTGTGTCAGGGCCTGCCATTGGTCAGCCAGTTGACAGTACACAGCTGTCAACCCCATCATTGCGCACAGTCATCCTGCCTGTACATCCTTTGTCACCATTGTCCCTAGGTGATGGACAGGATACAGCGGGCATAGACCAGGGTAATGTGGTACCTGTGGCACATGCATCCCCACACAGCAGCCATGGGCAGGGTCCTCCGATGGTACCACACAGACAGTTGCCCATGGGTTCTCGTGGGAGCATCCATGGGTGTACTGCCTCTGGCCGACGTGCCCAAAGAGGTCTGTCAACCTCAGCTATGTTTTGGACTGTCATGCAGGCACAGTCACGTATGGAAAGGTACACCAGACAGGGTCTGAGGGAGCTGAGAGCATTTTGCACAGCCATGACAGACAGTATGCGTGACATTGCGGATGCTATCCGTAACTTCACCGATGTCATAGACAGACGTTGTGGGGACATATTACAGCAGTTCCACAACCAGATGTCCATGAGCCAGAGCAATGGTAGGTGTTTGTGGCATCGACGTGGCCGTATGCCGGCAGCAGCAGCAGCTGGCAGTCGGCGCAGATGACAACAGGCTCGCGCACGCCTCCATAGTGCCAGCAGCAGCCCCAGCAATGCTGGGTCTGTGCTGTCATCATAACGCCCCCGGAGACCACGTGCACGTGGCTCTGGACAGTCCCAACAGGGACTTGTGTCCAGTCAACACACTCCCGCTTCTGATAACAGTACCCAGTCTGGCTTTGTACTGGATATGGTCCGTAGCACCCCTGCCAGGCACAGGTACCATGTCCGTGCACACAGACACTGATCTGTATGGCCTGCCAGGTGCAGTCTGTGGCTGTCCACAAACCCCTGTATATGGCAGCCATGAGGTGGAACTGTGTGCGTGCATACACACATGCAAAATGTTAACACCTAGGGCAACCACATACATGCACACACTGCACCAACACTGCCCCACCCTGTACTGCTGCCCTCACCAACACACATACACACACATGTCAATTGGTGGTATCAGTGGCTGACTCAGGCATACCTAATCCACACCCTGTGCATATGATGACACTGTGCCACCTCCTGCAATCTCCAACATCATTGCGGGAACAGGTAAACACGTTGCTGATGCACAGGGTGACTACATAGAAGTGTATTAGTAGTATCATGTTGGTAACAGTACAGTGTGCTGCTATGACTGTGTGTTTATCCCAGCATGCCTGCTGCAGTAACTGTATGAATGTCCTGAATTGTTATCTGCACCCATAGTACATACCAAAGTATAACAGCTGCACATAATTGCATGCTGGTGGTCAGGTTGTCAACAGATAGCCGCATACATGGGTAGCACAGGGGGAAAGCTAACGCAAGTAGTGATATGCAATGGTGGACATGTACAGTAATGGTGTCAAGTTGCCCACAACGACTATGCCATGTGGATGTTGGCGCATGTAGATATGTGTGCAGTACCAATGTAATCCAAATCACAAATAAGTATGACATAATATCAGTTCTACCATGGGCATCTGCGCTGCATTTTCCTGGGTACATGTTGATAGTGCCTACATATTTGCATTGTTACTTACTGTTATTGTTACCCCTTCTTTGTTGTATAATGCACTACTTCCAGCCCTGTTTACTGTAGCTTTGTTTGCATGCATGTTCGCTTGGAGTTCCCTGGAACACTGCTTACACCTGCAATGCAGAGTTACAGTGCTTCTGTAGACTTCTAGTGACATCTGCATAGCGTCATACGATATGTCAACTTTACACATGACAGAACATCACTGTCTGTCCTTTACACATGTACGTTGCCTGTGACACATTGCACACGTCTTACCTGGCATTTACCCACATGTGCAGTCATATATGTCAGTGCTATGAAACAGTAGCGGTACACCCACACATACACACCTTCAGTATGTTGTTCCCCATTGGCCCTATGTGTTGGTACTCACCATGGCAATCACACTACTAGGGTAGCATGTGCAAAGGTAACCTGTGAATCGCCTCTATGGTCCAGTTGTGGTTTATGTGAGTCATGTGTCAATGTCACAGCTGCCACATGTATGCAGTCAGCCATCACCCTTGGCCAGGAACGTACAACACATGTGTGGGATGCCACCACACAGCCAATCTGGGGACTGGTCTCTCTGAACCCAGTAATGCCATACCCTGTCAGGTGGCATGTCATATATACTACATCCTGGACAAACGTCAACCCCAATCCCTGCTGCTACTATTGATAATACCCTGAAGATGTTCCTGATAGTTTTGACCAGTTCTTTACTGAGACATTTCAGGCCCTAGCTAGCCATCTACCTCCTAGCTCCCCTGGTCCTGAAAGTAGCACCCCTAGAAAACTACTTGCATTCAGCTGCCAACCAGTCGCCACTTCACTTCTCCATACCTTGATTGAAACAGTGAAACCCACTACACTTTCTGCTGATCAACTCCCTGCCGAGTACCTATCAAAACCAGATGATGCTATTGCTTACCCCGTCTCAAAGGTAATCAAAGGAACCATGGTAGAATCTAACTTTCCCACCATCTTGAAAATGTCATATGTAATCCCACTTCACAAAGGAGGCAGCTCTACTGAATTCTCCAATTATAGGCCAATAGCTATACTCTCTCCACTTGCAATGATTATGGAAACTTTCGTCATAGACAATTCATGCACCACCTAATCCAAAATTGTATTATGGCAGACACTCAGCATGGCTTACGTCCTCATCACAGCACTACTTCAGGCCTCCTAGCCTTTACTAACACCATAAACCATACTTGCAACACTAATTATATATCCTCAGCCCTCTTTTTGGATCTTTCCAAGGCATACGATATGGTTGATCACCAACTTGTGCTCTACACCCTGCAAACACTGTCTAGATACTGGAGCCTTCCAATGGTTTCAATCCTACCTGCATGGTCGACAGCAGGCTGGCCTCTGGCAGAACAAACTCTCTAACCTTCTACCTAACACCCTCAGAGTACCACAAGGCTCTATACTAGGGCCCTTGCTGTTCTCCATCTTCATTAACGACCTTTATACTGTCATCCCAAAAGTCAGCTGTATCCGATATGCTGAAGACTCTACTCTGATCTGCTCAGCCACATCTCCAGTAGAGTTATGGTCAGCTACCCAGACCACCTTTAATACAATAGAAAACTGGCTTTCTGAACATCGTCTGATACTAAATCCCAAATAAACTAAACTGCTGTTATTTCACCAACACGTAGGTCTACCACTTTCACCGTTACCATAACATCAACTGATGGCACAATAATCTCCCCTGACCCATCTCCGAAACTATTAGGTGTCATCATAGACAATAATCTCAAATGTGACCTACATGTTAGCCAGATTATCAAAGCCATCAATAGAAAACTAGGGTCACTTTACAGAATTAAAGCCTTCCTAGCCCCTCCAGCTAAAGGTGCCATAGCTCGCTCACACCTTGTTTAAACCCTTCTGTATGCATCCCCTCTACTCTCGAATATAAACAAGACTGTCCTTAACGAACACTCAATTTGCTACAACCACATTGCCAGGTTTGCCACTGGGCTGCCTTTTAGGACACATCATTGCATAAATCTAAATTAGCTTGGTTGACTTGCAATACCCAGCCTAATACAGTATAACCAACTGATTATGGCCTATAAAATCCTCTATAATCCAGACAATACTCCTGCACTTCAAATATTATCACCCCCTATAACAATCCTAGACCGCTTCGATCCTCTAACAAATTACTACTTCAGACTAGCAGGTTTAATAACACAGCCAGTGATTCTCTCTTTGCAAACCCTGTAAGTAGATCCTGGAACTCACTTCCAGCTGATATTACCCTACTGTCCACCTTAGGTCAATTTAACAGTAGACTCAAACAACATTTGTCTCTTAACTGGCTATGTCAATGTATCAAGCCTGGCTAACTCGAATGTGTAAAATCTGTGAACCACTTTACTGTGTAATTTTAATTTAATCCTGACTTGTGCTCAGGACTAACATTAACCTGTGGAACATGTTTGACTTGCTTACTTATGTAATCTCTGTAAATAATCTGTTTGTAATATGTAATGCTAGTATTATGTAATGCTGTATCTGCTACCCTCGTAGCTTGTCTCCACGGGCCTCCCCTGGAAATGGACATGCATCCAGTCGGACTATCCCAGTCAACAAATGTAGGATAAATAAATAAATCAATAAAATATATTACAGTGACTACAATACAAGTCAGACATTGACAAACACTGACAGCATGCTGAACACACTGGGGCATATGTGGGGACTCAGAATAGCAGCCTGCCTGGGCATCACACACCTCCGCAGCTGGCACACAGGCATATGTTCCGTCGGAACAGAGTACATGCCACACATGGCACGCACATCCCCTGTGCCACACACTCACAGCCTGTAGAGCTACACAACACACCTGCTATAGACATGTCAGGTACCTGTCTTGTGTGCTGCACTGGGGTCCCACTCAACAGGCTGTATCTGGTGAAGGTCACAGTGATATGCCTCAGGGGCACTATGGTCCACCACAACGCACATGCATACAGGTCAGTCAGAGGCATGGACAGATATGACTCACTCACTGACCATGCCAGTATGGCTGCCTGAGACATACCTCCCTGGACTACATGATAGGGAACATAGAATGGATCTCTCAGCATGTGGCACAGGCCAGTATGAGCCTGATGTTGGTTGCCAACATACCCTCACCAGGTATTCTACCACTATATGTGGGAAGGGTGTTGTATGTCTACATTATGCCCAGTCTCCACTGTCATTCATAGGGTATCCACTGGCTGTCAACGTGTGCTTACATGCTAGGGAAGCCACAATGATGTGCAAGGGTCATCTTGCATGTGACACCCATGGCCCGATGTATAATGGCAAAGCTCCTTGGTACACACATACTGCCTTATGCTGCAGGACATGGTTTACATAGTGACCTCCGTGGGTATCACACAGGTTAGGACACTAACAGTGCTGCTACACAACAACAGCAGTGTACACCAGAAGATGCATGCACCAGACACTGCCCTCAGCACGGTGAACTGCAATGTCTGTGCAGTACCAGATTCATGATTCATGGCTCACAGGTGTTACCCATCACTGACAGGTTATGCCCCATACCATGCCTGTCATCCCCTACACATGTAACACACATGGATAGGGGGGTGGTATCCCAAGGTAACACAGATACACACACCTCCAGGTTGTTGGCACAGCACAAACCATCAGGACCTACTCATGTGCAGCTAACAGTGTGTCGGACTGCCATCTGGTTCATAGCCTGGCACACACAACCCTCCCATACACAGGAAGACCACCTATCCTCCATAACAACACTGGCAATATGACAGTCTCAAGAACTGTGTTTATATGGCAGGACTGCATCCAGCCAAACATTGTGTGTGAGCATTACTGTAGCTACAACACACTAGTTGAAGGGTTCACAGCATGTGGTCACCGAATTGCAGTGGAATGACATGTTACCACTACCACAACAGGTGGGAATATGCAGCACCTGTACATCGACTACATGTACACTATATGGCCCAGACCAGATGTGTATCCCCTGCTGTAGGTCTTTCACCATAGACACCCACACTGTATAGAGACATACCATGTGCGGACCCTGCACAGTAAGACACAGTGCAAATACCATTTATCCACTTGAAGCATGTGTCAGACATGGTAACTACTGCAGGTCACAGGTATTTATGTGTATGTGTCACACACATACATCATGTGTGCAATGCCATTGCTGGTTTAGGCAATGGCATGCATTGTTATGTACAAACACCCACACAAGGTCATACTGTGTGACACAACCACACGTGACAGTTGTGGGTTACCAAGACATACCTATCTGTACTCTGACAACTGTAATAGACACAGTAGCAGAGCACACTATTGGCATTACTAGCCAACTAGCCCTGTTTGGCTGTGCTGATAGTGTGGTGACATCCCCTGTGTTTACTGGGGGAGTATGCAGCATCTGGTGTATTGTAGTATTTGCCAAAAGGATCTGTTCACTCACACTTGCATTTACACACACCCTACTACCCCACACACATGCAGGATTCATTCCCCTACCTAACTAAGTCATGACACGTGAGAGAGATGCATTAGCAAAGCGCACTATTCGGTTTACTAGATAGTTCCTCTTCTCTGGCTATACTTATAGGGTGCTGACAACATCAGTATTTTGAAAGGGTAATGTGCATCAGGTAGTGTGATCTCCTGATTGCCAAAACTAACATGTTTTTCATATGGAAATGCACACACACAAACTCCCCACATCCAAACACACATACATGCCATTTACAGGTTTCAAAATCCTACCTAACGATACTCAGGAGAAACGCATTAGCAGAGTGCGCTATTCACATTACTGGGAGGCTTCCCTTCTCCTGCTGTACTTATAGGGTGCTGACATCATCTGTGTTTAGAAAGGGGAGTGTGCATCCTGTAGTGTGTTCTCCCAGTTGCCAAAAGGGACATTTTCCTCACACAAATAGTAACCCCCCTCATCCAAACACACACACTTGCCATTTCCAGGATTCAAACCACTATCTAACTATGTTATGACACTCGAGATGGACACATTAGCAGAGTGTGCTATTCGCATTACTGGGAGGCTTTCCTTCTCCTGCTGTACTTATAGGGTGCTGACATCATCTGTGTTTAGAAAGGGGAGTGTGCATCCTGTAGTGTGTTCTCCCAGTTGCCAAAAGGGACATTTCCCTCACACATATTTGCACACGCACACTAACCCCCCCTCATCCAAACACACACACTTGCCATTTGTAGGATTCAAACAACTACCTAACTATGTTATGACACTCGAGACGGACGCATTAGCAGAGCGCGCTATTCACATTACTGGGAGGCTTCCCTTCTCCTGCTGTACTTATAGGGTGCTGACATCATCTGTGTTTAGAAAGGGGAGTGTGCATCCTGTAGTGTGTTCTCCCAGTTGCCAAGAGGGACATTTCCCTCACACACACACTAACCCCTCTCATCCAAACACACACACTTGCTCTTTGCAGGATTCAAACCACTACCTAACTATGTTATGACACTCGAGACGGACACATTAGCAGAGCGTGCTATTTGCATTACTGGGAGGCTTCCCTTCTCCTGCTGTACTTATAGGGTGCTGACATCATCTGTGTTTAGAAAGGGGAGTGTACATCCTGTAGTGTGTTCTCCCAGTTGCCAAAAGGGACATTTCCCTCACACATATTTGCACACACACACTAACCCCTCTCATCCAAACACACACACTTGCCATTTGCAGGATTCAAACCACTACCTAACTATGTTATGACACTCAAGATGGACGCATTAGCAGAGCGCACTATTTGCATTACTGGGAGGCTTCCCTTCTCCTGCTGTACTTATAGGGTGCTGACATCATCAGTGTTTAGTAAGGGGAATGTGCATCCTATCGTGTATTTTCCCAGTTGCCAAGAGGGACATTTCCCTCTCACAGCCTTTCACACACACAAACCCCACTCACGCACACTGAGCATTTGCAGGATTCAAACCCCTACTTAACTATATTATGACACTTGAGGGAGACGCATTAGCAGAACGCACTATCCGAATTGCTGGGCATTTGTTCTGCACCTGTAGTATTTCTAGGGTGCTGACATCTTTATTTCTACAGAGGTATGTAGATGTAGTACTACCTGTCAGGTGGGGGATAGCATATATATGCATTTGCAGCCACCTACGTCAGGGTCAGATATGCACATCGCACTGGCAGGTTATGTTCTATACCATGCTTTGGGACCACAGGACCTGTAACACACAACACAACCAGTCCAGAACACCACACCCACATCCAGGACACACACTTAGCTTCCCTGGGAACAGTGCCAGGATATGCACGTATTCACATACACCATTCCAGTTGTTAACATCAGGTACAGGCATATTGTGTGTGAGAACTACTCAGGCCTCTACCACTTTACCCTACAGCCACTACAATTTGTGGGTCCATGTGCTATGGCAGAACCACACACCACAGCCACATGGGTGAATACATATTGCACCTGTCCATCTGCAACGTGGGTACTCACTGTTCCACACTAGAGGTAGACCACCATTGTTGATATCTGACCATACCCACCTTTCCCTGGACATCCATATCTCATCTCCACACCCAGGCAAGGTTGTCACTGCACACAAACTGTGTTTAGCACAAGCAGACTCTACACTTGTGTAGACTGGGGTGGATGACTTCAGAGGACCCATGCTGGAGGACTATACTGGCCACTCAGCATAATCCTTGACAATTGCATCCTATGAGCATGTGTACAGTTTGCATTGGTCATGCTATCCCACATATACCCATGACTGCTCCACAACAAGACACCTGTCAGCTGTACACCCGCCATATGCGCCGTTCAACAGACAGAGTGACCTAATACATTGCAGAGCTGTAGCCCACAGCGGAAGGACATCTGTGGACAGTTCCAGCATGGCACTTCATTCACACATACTCATTACAACACAGTGTTGACAGTGGAATCATCCAGAGAATGCAGATAGGGCTCCCCTCAGTCTGTTATTGATGGACACCTACTGTCAGAGATCCTCAGCAACCCTCTCACAGCACACACCGACAACATGGCTGTGGCTTAGCACATTCAATCCCTGAGACCTCCACGGTGCCCCTGCTTGACAGAGGCACAGCTCACTAGCCTCACATGTTGCCTTCTGTGACCTACTTTACCATGGTACGGTAGCCTACTATCATGGGGATGCAGATGCCAAGCACACTCTGGCTGAGCTGTCATTCCCTGGGGCAAGAAGCCTAGTATTGACCTCTACACCCATATGTTCAATTGTCGGATGCACAATATTTGTTGTGCTGTTCTACTGTTTGCGGGTCTTTATTGCCATAGCATTCCCTGTTCCTATGACCAACTTGTGTATCTGTGGCAGATGTTTGCATATGACGGCGATCCACTATATCACTTATGTCTCTGTGGTCATTTACTGTGTGCACTGGGCTGATTGCTGTGTTGTGGTTGGTTCCTGGACTGACATGTACAAATACCAGATATGTGTGGCCAACTGCTACACGGAGATATGGCCTAAGTGTGTGAGCATGCCCAGTTCAGCCTTTCCATGGCATGTTGTCTGACATATGCCTCATTTATCAAAGTGTGCGAGCATGCCCAGTGTGAGCTTTCCATATGTTGCACTCTGAAGTCCACCACATATTTGGGTGTGTGTGACCTTCGACATTATCGCACGTTTATGATTGTGTGTTGGGTGTCATGTTGTGTACTAACTGGCCAACTGCTACATGTCTGCCACAACAGGGATTATACTGTGCCTGCAGGAATTGCATGGGATACTTTGCAGACAGTTCTCAACATACTTTCATAATGACCTAACACTGTAGTACCGTATAGTGTACTGGTTCAGTACTTTCACTGTGGTGGACAGTATCCTGGGCTTTAGTCCTATCACTGCTTGACATCTTCATAGTGAGCATAACAGACTGTGTAGAGGCCAGTTGTGCACATATGACCATGTTGCAATATGTTCAGATATGGACTACCTACACCAGGCTCGTCCAACATTGCTAGTGTATTCCACAACATGGGTGGACATTGGCAAACACTAGCGATGTTCCGTAGGCCATTTCTGATGGCAGTCACAGGGTGTGTTTGTCCTTCGACACACATTGTAACTGGAGTTTGCCATTACTTATGTCATGGTTGGTATACTGTGCCTCTGTCTACCTCTGACATAACAGTGATACCCAGGGTAACCTACCATCTCCCATACACTCATCAGGATGCCTCTTGAGGGGTGTCGATATGTGGCACTCTGGCTGACCTGTACCAGGAGTTTACTGAAGTGTGGGGGTGCCTTCTGTGTTATGGATCATTCTGTACAGCTTGTCCTATGTATGTCAGTGCTGGGGTTCAGGTCTCTCATGTGCATAGCTCACTGCCATTCAGATTGTACAAGGTGCAACATGTTCATTCATTCCAGGTTGGACATGGCTTCATACATCAGGCACAGCTTTCCTGTAGCTGGGAAGGATGGCGGTGTGTGGGGCTGCAGTTTGTTTACTCAGGCAACACATGGCATCTGTTCATGCTCTTTGCTACCCCTGGTGGGGTACTGTTGTGGACTTTACAGTTGATGGAGGTGTCTGCTGTGGTATATCCCACAGGGGCTATTGTAGTCAGTTGTGTTGCTGATGGAGGATGGCTGCAGAGCCAGAGTGAGTTCCCCTTATCTACATCTGCCAGCCTTCATGTTTGGGTGGGTATATGGCACATGTTTCTGCGAACACTACAGACACATGTTTGTCCAGTGCAGGATATTTATCACCTTTTGTACCCAGGTCTCACATTACATGTTAGGTACCTCATGGGTTAACACCTGTGTGGTAATTTGTGGGCACTTACTGTATATCCACGGTGGTTGTCTATACACAGTTCTGCGATTAGCTTGCTGACATGGCTATGGCTACAGTTGCCTGTTTGTAGGTGGCCCTTTTGTGGGTTGCTTGTGTCAGCTGGGGGTCGGATATGGTGGGCTGTTTGTACTCCTCTGCATACATCTCAGTCACAGTCCTTCCATGTTGGCCTATACCTGTGGGACATGTATACAGAACGGGGGTGGGGGGGCCAAGACCAGGCCTTGTGGGATGACACTCATATCCGCTTTGTAGTCTGACATGGATGCAGCATGTCTGACCATGTCAGTTCTGTCCTTGGTCTGCTTTGCAACCCCTCTACTGACATAGGGGTGTATATTTAAGCTGGTGAACATATCCATACTGAACACGTACGGTATTGTCTAGAAGCATGTGCATGGTCCAGCTACGCTGTGTGGACCACATAGCCCTCATCAATGACCTTAATGACTGCTTCAAATGGGTCAGACATGTTTAGGGGCCGGTTCTGCAGTTACAACAGCCACAGTGTGTAGGGTCCAGTATCAGTAGGTCCACATTAGCCTTCTGTCTGTGGTACATACTGATCCTTTCCATAGCTGTACAGAACAAGCTTGTCAGGATCCTGGGGTGGTAGTTTGGAGTATCCATTCAGGCAACACCTTTGTTGTGATGGACCACTGTTGTTGTACACTGCTCTTTGGGTACATACCCTGTGGTAAGGCTGACATTGGCCAGTAGTGTGATTTTGCATTCCATTACTCTTGGGGTCCATGTTGGCCTCAGCACAGGACACCATCACATACCTTTGCTGCTGTGTGTTCTGCTTTGCAGATGATGGCTGTTACCTCAGCATCTTCAATGTCAGGGGACCATTTGCTGGGATAGGCATTTTGCACTCGGTGGGGGGGGGGGTGTTTGCACTGCACCTGACAGGTTGTATGTTAGCAATATGTGTGTGTGTTTGGTATGTTGTTTGTAATATCTGTGTGATTCAGAGCATATCTGTGGATGCCCAACATGGTTCCTACCATCAGTTGGGTATGCCTTGTGATTATCCTTAGTGTCCTGTACGTTTTGTATCTTCATAGGTTCATGGGTTCATAGTAGGCTAGACACCCTAGGCCATTAGCAAGCCTAGCTAGAGTGTGTGTGTCTTTCGCCATCCCTTGCTATGTTCAATTTTGGCCATTTATGAGGTTCTTCACTGTGCCTCTGTCTGGTCATGACACAGTAGGGACCCCCAGTATACATGTACGATCATCCATCCACTTGGCAATACTCCTGTTGAGGGGTGTCAGTGAGGGGCTCTACCTACCATGGATTGGGATCCTGTTTCTGGGTGTGGGGAGCCTATGGGTTATGTATCTGTCCCTCCAGCACATCTTATTTCATTATGTGTTGAGGTTGAAATCTGTGACTCTCACAGCTCCAATGGCTTTGATTTCCTGTGGTGTAGCATGTCCATTACTCCTGTGTTGGACATGGCCTGGTACAACAGACATACAATGCCTCTGTGTAGGCAGTGTGTGACTGCAGTCAGCTGGGGTGTCTACAGCCAGGCAGCATATGACATATATTTCACACCCTTTATCCTGTTGGTGGGGTAACTATGAGGTCTTCCGAACCACTGCAGGTGTCACGTATGGTACATCCCATATGAGTCATTGTACTAGATTATGGGTCTGATAAGGGAACAGTACAGTGGCACAGTGACCTCTGTTGATGTTGATGTGAATCCTTTCATGATACGGTGTCCAGTATCAACAGTCTTAATAGCCACATTGGGATTGTGGCTGTCACATGACAGATTAATGTCGACCTGTGTCCCTAGGTCCCTGATGACTCCTTGCATACATAATGGTTTGACACCTATGTGGTACTTTGTGTACCTTGTCTGGTATTTGGTGGGATATTCATACTGTCCAGTGTCTTCGGATGTCTGGGTGGGGTTCTTGTGTGTGAGAGTGTGGTCTGTCGCATGCTACAGACTGTACAGCAGTTTTGACTACAGTTATGTGCACATGGGTGATGTCCACTGCTTTGTGGATTGTCCGTTACCTGGCTATATGGGTGTCTGTGCTGCATATGGATACTCCCCCTCCTTTGATGTCTTGGTGCAGGTGTTGGGGCCATAACACATGGTATGTGGTATAACCTAGTAGTGCTGGTGTGCTATCACTAGGCCTGCAGCAGGCTTCTGTCACTGGACAGGCATCAATGTTCTCCATAATGGGAAGTGCCTCAGGAGCATGCATATTGCAGTTTACACATCTGGCATTGGTCAGCATTACCCTTATGTTTCCTACCACTTATGTTTTCTAGGGTGGTGGGTAGTCTTTTTGGCCTTGCCTACATACGGCTCTATGGAGGCGGCAAAGGCCTTATCCAGTATCTAGACGCACACTGCTGACAGACATCCCTGTAACAGCAGCATGGCTTGTCATGCTTGACATCTCAAGCAGACACACATTACACCCTCTTTTACTGACAGCTGTAACTGTGCCAGCTGTTAAACATGAGCATTCTGTGTTTGTACTGTGGCATCATTCTTGGTGAGGGTTGGATGCTGCACACAGCCAGTGTCATCCCGCCCTGGGGTACATACTCGGAGGGACCATCCATGTCTCATTTGATGTTGACCAGGGAGGTACATCTCAGGTAATTCACACCAGCATGGACATTGAGTGCATCATATTTCTGCTTGCTTTGGGGTGACCTGCGTACTTGCATTAAGTTGCATTTTGTGGCAACCTACAAGCAGCTTACTCTACCCTTTCCCTTGTTCAGTCTGGTGAGTGGGACAGCTGTGTGTCTGCCTATACAGACACCTATTACAACTGTATCAGGCATGTTGTTTCTCCTTTGGGCCTGTGACTGTTTGGCACACCAGCTTTGCATACTATTCGTTGCATGTGCTATGTTTGAAGGTTGTGGTTGCTTGTGATCTACTTTGGAGGCTTCTGTTGGTGTGGTGTGTTTGTAATTAAGGCCTCCGGGAATATTTGTCTGTGTTTATGTGTTTGGTTTACAGTTGTGGTAGGTCTATGTGGGACTGGGTTTGTGGTGTATGTGGTTACCTTCTTCTCCTGACTAGTGTTGACGGTACTGAGTTATTGGAGCTCAACCTCTGGTTTGGATACATGGATGCATCTATCACATATGTTTGTATTTATGGGGGGTGTTGTGGTTGTCTGTGTATTTGGTACTGGCGTTACATTGCCTCTGGATTCATAGATTATACTTGTTGTGGCTGGACTTAGTGGATTGTATGTGTGGACATATGTTCTTGCCATACTACTGGTCAGTGATTACTTCCCTTTTTATGTTTGCTCTATCATGTGGTAACTTCCTCATTCTCTTGCATGGTTTGGTAATGGCTGGAGGCCAGCATGCCAGATGCCTGCGTGTATGGCATTGTGTGTTGTTGTTATTTGTGATTGCATATTCCAAGCATTCCTGGCTGTGTTCATGGAATGCCTGTATAACATGTTCTGTGGTGTGTCCCATATTCTGCACTTGCACAGGGCCTTTTGTGGATTCAACATCGGTTTTGAGGGCTGCAACCTATACTTTACACATGTTTTTCACTGTGGTATTCTGGCCAGGGACTGGGGTCAGGATGTGTATATCCAGTGTGATTACTCTATGGTCTGGTCTTACCAGTGAGGGGTACACTTCTCATCTTGCCATCCAGTACACATGTTGCTGATTATCACATCCAGTATGCTTACCCCTCTTGTGGGAGTAGTACATTGTTCCTGGGCATTTTGGTTTATGGAATCTGGGTAATTTTCTCCTACTGTGTTGGTGCTAGTACAATGCTACCGGTGTATGTCTGGGTATTTTCAGTCGAGCAATATAATGTGGTTTGGGGGGCTTGATATATTCATGTATTCCGACATAGGCCAGGTGCTGTTCCTGGTATTAGGACAGTGGTCTGCAGCAGGCTATATACTGCGAGGCAGTTTAGCCATTGGTATTTGACCATGGATATTCCATGCTGCTTCTTGTTGTGGTACCAACATGGGGGTGTGGTTATCCTTGCCATTTCTTGCTAGTCACCCTCCTTTTGTAGCTTGTTCCATGTTTTGCGGCTGTACAGCACAGTATGAGGTGTGACCTGGTAGTGTTAGGGTGCTGATGTGAGCCTTACCCAGTTCTCTATTACAGGACTGGTATCTACATTCTCCTTACTGTGTGCGTTTACACTGCACACATCTTGCTGTTTATACATCTGTCATGGGGTAGTATTACATCTAGGTTCCTATCCCTTGTAGAACCTATGAGGTTGGGTTTGTGTTTTGAGACTTACCTATTCAGGGCATGCTGTGGGTACTGACAGCCTTTGCCAGTATCCATGGGGCATGGCATGATAGGTGCACGCCACCCCTAGCAGGTGGTGCATCATGTCAAACTCCACATATCTTCCCAGCCTGTAACACATTGGCTCCCCTTTGACTGACTGCATTACTTCAGCCAATTATTGTACTTGATCTTCTTGTCTTCATAGTGTGGCATCATGCTTGGTGAGGGTGAGATGTTAGGCAGGGTCTTCATGTTTGCATATACTAGATGGTGTTACATTGCTTAACACATGGCAATCATGCCTCAGGTGGTGCTGCAGGGCTGCCTCTGTCAGATGCACATACTACACTCCCTGTACATGTTTGAGAGCAGGTTGTGTCATGTTAGGCATCCCTGTTACTATATGAGTGAATCAGAGAGGGGTATCATTCCCAGGGTTCCTACTGAGCCAGTGTATGTGCTATGCGTTGCCTCTTTGCCAAGGCCAGGGCATACTGGGCATGCCTCCTTCTGCCTACTGGGGCAGGCTCAGGTTGTTCCTCCTCCGAGTCACGCTCTGCCTGTGATGGCCTTGGCAATGGTGGGGGGCTGTTTGGCCCGGCCCTATGCTGGTCCTGCTGCAGCTGTTTTCGCAAGATCATATTATGTAGCATAGCACATACCATGACAATTTGGGTACATGTAGTTGGTGTGTACTGCAAGGCTCCACCAGATGTGTCCAGACACCAGAACCGTGTCTTGAGCAGCCCAAACACACGCTCTATTACATTATGTGTTTGTGCGTGTGCCTCATTATGGCGTTCCTGTTCAGGTGTGTCTGCATTTCTGATGGGTGTCATCAGCCACGGCTCCAGTGCATAACCTGCATCCCCCATTAGGTGTCCGTGTGGGATGTCCCCATTGGCAAATGTCTGGTACAGCTGCGTCAAATGCCAGATGTGGGAATCGTGATAACTCCCGGGGCAGCCAGCACACACGTTCATTATTATGCCCTGGGAATCACACACGACCTGGCAGTTGATGGAGGGGAAGCCCTTGCAGTTAATGTAGGCCCTACCCTGCTCACCGGCTGGTGCTTTGATGCATATGTGCGTGCAGTCTATTGCACCCAGTACCTCAGGGTATTCCGCTATTTGCTGGAAGAGACGCATATTGCTGGCCAATACCTCACGGGCATTAGGGAAATATACATGATCACCAACATGTGCTGACATGGCATCCAGGAACTGGTGTAGTACCCTGGAGGCTGATGCCTGTGATATCCCCATCATATCGCCAGTTGGTCTCTGGAAGGTACCTGTTGCTAGTATTCTTAGGCCAACACATACCTTGGTTTCCACTGGGATGGGTTCCCCTCTGTTGGTTCTGTGTGTGAGGGGTGGCCTGCACAGCTCAACAATTTGCTGCAGGAGCTCTCTGTCCACTCTATAGTGCTCTACTATCTCCAGCTCATGTAACCCTTGGTAGGTGACCCTGGGCCTGTACACTCTTCTCCGTCTCCTCGCTGTGGGTTGTCTGGCACCATCTGCATTGTCACCACCCTCAGCAAGTCGCCTATCTCTCATTATGACAGCTATGGCAGCCCCTAACATTTCTGCTCTGAGTGAAGCTTTTTCAGTTTTCACTTCTATTAGCTTACTCCTGTCTTGCAGTGTCTCTTAATGGAAACATCCAGCACTACTGTTTGCAGAGTTTTAAGTGCTGGGCTGGGCTACTATTCTGCCTGTGTAATTGCCTGCTTCTAATTATTTTCACCTGCTAGCTTCAGCAGTTATCCCTGCTAGCTTCCTATTAATTCTGTCGCTTCCTTTTTCCTCTCTGTTTCCTCAGGGGGGAGCAACGTGCATACTATCTGAAACATGCTCACAGTGGCTTAGACGCGTGCACACGTGCTTACACGGTTCAGAATCTACTTATTCGGGTTTACACGCACGTACACCCGTGCAAACACTGTTACACGTCTGCCAACAGCCTCCAACATACTCAGACTGCCTTACATGCGTGCACACCCGCGCAAACAGTGTTAAACATCTCCCAACACGCTCCCACATGCTCACACTGCCTTACACGCACGCACACTGTCCTACTCGTGCTTCATGGCATGCACACGTGTGCATGCACGGCCATCAAGAAACTTTGGTGTAGGTAACAGTGTACACCTTCCATTTCTTGACTTTCCATGACTTATCTAGTGGCACACCTCTTTGCATGATCTGTGCCTGTCATCTGTCATGTTACACTGGCCTCCAATGAACTGCATTTCTTTCTACCATTCCCCCCTGTGATGTCACCTATCTCCTACTCTATTCCTCCCCCTTTTGTATCTCTTACACTACTCAGACTGTGCTCATTTGGTATGTGACTGTGAGATTCAGTATCCGAACCCTCATTTACATGAGATTGCCTACAAATGCTTAGTTACATGTCTTAGACTCAGCTTCCCCCCTTAGCAACCACTACACGGTGGCCATGTTGGTTTTGGTCTGCTGGTCCCTGCATTGTCATTCCATGTATTGCATGAAACCCACATTTGTGGGTTTATAACCTTCTTTTTTATGGTTATATACAGTGCAGCCCATTTGTGCGGGGCTGCGCTGGGTTTAAACATCGGTGATCGCCGAAAAAAAAAATTATATTTTTAATATTTTTGCATCGGGTTATCTTGCCAATGGCCACATATTTGGCCATTGGCATGCTGCCTGAGTCATATGCAACCTTTATTTGGAGCTGATATTGCTCCGTTGTGGAATTTGCAGAAATGTACTCAGTTGTCAGATGAGTACATTTCTGCAGCTAAAACGTCTCCTACACGGACTGGTTTCTGCTTCGTGGATCGCTAATATACCTCATTTGCATACCTTTCGGATGCAAGTGAGGTATTTAGCATGTCCACGCCCAGTCCGTGTAAGAGACGTTTTAGCTGGTCTCTTACACGGAGCTTAGGGCTGTTCCTGGATCGCAAGGCTTGCATGGAGTGTTGCACGTCTCTTACACTCCGTGCAAGCCTTCGTGAATCCTGCCCTAAGAATTGATGCAAAGTATATGACAATTATTTAATATTTAGAGAAATTTTAGACAGTTTGTAGAGAAATTAAAGGTAAGTTAGTCTAATAGAAACAGGAATTGCAATATGAAGTGAGGAAAAAATAGGCTTATGATATATTTAGAGAGAAAGTCAAAGAAGAGAGTTAGATAGCAGTAAGGAAGTAAGTGAAGAAGGGAGAGTAAGGAGGTATAAGGAATGAAAAGGTACATGTCCACATTTAGGTATTTAGTTTATTCTGGTTTTGAGCAAGAACTGTGACAGATTTTAGCTAGGAAGTCTTTCAGAGTGGTTTTGAAAGATGAGGGGGGGTATAGACCTGATGGATTACAGGTAAGGAGTTCCAGGCCTTAGGATCCTTGTACGGGTACAGACAATGCCCAGCAGATCTGCTAGGTTTGTAGACAGACAGGACTTTTTGGTCATTGGATTGCAATGACTGACAGGGAACATAGTTGTGTAGAATGTTTTTTAATGCTGGACAGGCAGATAGAGGCTGGATAATTTTATATGTGGTAGGAAGTTATGTATATGTTGATTGATGTAACAGTTCTAACCAATTTAAGCATTTTAGTGTTATATAGTGGTGGGTTCTGAAAGGGCTATGTGCTGCAACTGTAGCAATTTTGTGTTTTAATTTTTGTGAAGCCTGGAGGTTAGTAAGGATGTGAGCGCCATAAGGAAGTGTGTGGACGAGATAAATAGTGGCAGGTGTACTTTTACTTGCATCGGTGAGAACGTTTTTGGCTCTGTAAAGCATCCCTAGTATTTGATGAGTTTTTCTTATGCAATTTTGTATATGCAGGTCAAATGTAAAATAATCATCCACTATCACCCTAGTAGTTTGCACTGAGAAGTGACTTCAATGGTTGTATTATCAAGAGAGAAGACTTTAAATTTTGTTTTTTCACAAGAGAGGTATTAAAAAAGTAGTAGTTTGATCTTTTTTGGGTTGAACATAACTTATGAGTTAGGAAGCCATGCTTTAGTGGCTGTTAAAGCTTCTTGAGTAATTTTTTGGAGTTGTACCATGTCATCAGATGTACAAATGAGAGTGGAATCATCTACATATTGTATTAGGGTGGCCTGTTGTGTGGAAGTATAGACGGTGTTGGTGAAATTTTAACAAGGAAAGGAGCAAGGACAGAGCCTTGTGGTACACCAGTGGTGACTGGGAGGTAAGGAGAGTGCATGGTGTGCCATTTTACTGACTTTTACTTACTGGAATGTAATGAGGACATTTGAAGTAGAAGTTTGTTGTGACAAACTGTGTCGAACACTTTAGACCAGTCTTGAAATAAGGTCCAGCACAAAGAGGGTGATAACTTAAAACTCCTTTATTGGGGTAGCTCCAAAAACAAACAGCATACCGGTTTCAGCAACAGTCTTCCTCAGTGCTTGTGCTTGATAACAGCAAAAATTAACAGACCCTTAAATCAAGAGCATCATTAGCATTCAAGAATATCATTGGTTGGTTAAAAAACTTATGACAACTCATTAAGGCCAGGTTTAAACAAACCCCCCAGCCGAGTAATCCAACCTGATTCTTTATTATTTAATAAAGTGTGCCAACCAACTTTAGAAAAACATTGGCCCTGGACCCTATCAATAACTGTAAATGTAAACCTGGCCGTTTTGTGAATTAAAGTGTGCTTATATAAAGGATTTGTTATAATGAGGGCAGAACCTTGCAATCGCTAGGCAACAATCTAGATCTGATTTGTTGCAATATAAACAGCTTTGTATTGATAAGTTTTACAACAGCCTATCTGATTGGTTACGACATTTGGACGAAATATTCAAACTTTCAAACACATTATTAACCACCATTGGGACATTTTAAAAGCCAATGCCAAGCTTAATGAAATTCTTCAATCTATATGCTCTTTCTTTTTTCGCAGGGAATCCACTTTGGCGTCACATCTTAGTCATTATAAACCCAAGGTTCCCCCTCATTACACCACTCCACTTTATTTGGGAATAAGGTTAGGGGCTGTGTACCTTGTGGACATTGTTCGGCATGCCCCCATATATTTAAAACTAAGACCTTTACTAGTTCCAATACCTCTAAGGTTTATGATATCTTATGTTATGGCAATTGCAGTACTGAATGGATTGTGTATTTGGCTACCTGTTCTTGTTCGGTGTTTTATGTAGGACAGACGTCCAGATCATTGAGGCTTCGGATTTCCGAACAACTCAGTGAGATCAGGAACAGGAGACCCACAAATGCTTTATATAAGCACACTTTAATTCACAAAACAGCCAGGTTTACATTTACAGTTATTGATAGGGTCCAGGGCCAATGTTTTTCTAAAATTGGTTGGCACACTTCATTAAATAATAAAGAATCAGGTTGGATTACTTGGCTGGGAGGTTTGTTTAAACCTGGCCTTAATGAGTTGTCATAAGTTTTTTAACCAACCAATGATATTCTTGAATGCTAATGATGCTCTTGATTTAAGGGTCTGTTAATTTTTGCTGTTATCAAGCACTGAGGAAGGCTGTTGCCGAAACCGGTATGCTGTTTGTTTTTGGAGCTACCCCAATAAAGGAGTTTTAAGTTATTCCCCTCTTTGTGCTGGACCTTTTTTGTTTTTTTACAGTAAGCACAGATAAACCAAATGCTTGGATACCTCTAGCTAGGCAGAATGCAGGGGTAGAAAGCCGATACGTTGTTTTGCAGACACAGATCAGGCTACTACTGGAACAATGTGTCTATTTCTGTAACTCTTACAGGGAAGGGTGGTAACCGTGCTGGAGAGGGTAGAAAGGAAAACATTTAGGTTGGTGAGACAATGGATGGTAGGATATATAGGAAAGGATTATGATGCACAATCTTCTTTCATTGGAAAAGGATGGCATGCTAGATATGTGGCAATGGAGTACCTTAGTTGTAAAATCTTTGCCTTATAATTATAGGATCTAAGATTCAAGTCTGACCTCTGGTCACTGACTGTCTGGAGTTTTGCATGTTCTCCCTGTTGTGCAAAAGTTTTCTTCAGGTACTCTGGTCTTTTCTTACATCTGATGATATGTTGGTTACATTACCTTTACCCAGACTGTGGCTAAAAGGGAATAAAAAGGACAAATTCAGTTACCCACGTATAAAAGTAAACAAACAAAAAACAGTCTATTTATTTATCTCTATATAGATTCCTGGAGAGATGTAAAAGGAGGGAGAGCATTATAATAATTTTGCTGCAACAATCTTCTAGAGTAGATAAAGTCAAACTGCCCTTTTGCCTACAAGTTTAGGTAATGTCTGATGGAAAACGCTTATCAGTTATGGCCAGTTGCAAACTGAGGAATTTGGGGTTAGGTGCATGGACTTCTAATGTTAAATTCACCAAAATGTGAGGTCTCAGTAATTCAAGTCCTGCACATTTATGATCTATTTCTGCAATGTTTCTATAGACAAAATGTAACAGAGGCAGTAAGTTTTAATAGGAAAGGAATCTTCAGCTGTTTTTGATTAAACATTTACTGACATTCCAAATCAACCACACACACATACTGAGCTTATTTGCAATATATCTAGGGGTCAGAACCTACTGCATGCTGAATTCGTCATAAAACAGAAAACAGCTCAGCAGAAACTAAAATTGCTTTGATTCTCTAAAGCCTGTAACAGCTCAGTGTGCCATTGGATGTCATTAAATATTAAGCCGTATCTCCATAATTTAGTTATAATAACCAAATAAGCATGCAAATGCTTATGTTTACTTCAAAAGATCTGTTTGTCTCAATGGAATATTTGTGAGCTTGCACCAGAGGAATTTCATACAGGTCTGTTAGTTCATCAAAATGCTTTACTTTGTGGAGGTATGCATTTATCAGCTGTCAGCCAGATAAACTACTGCTACTGACAGGGCTGGGACACCTTTTCATCAGCGGTGCTGATGCATGTCCTGTGCCTTAGCTGTATATTAAGGGAAATGCCAAGTCGTAAGTCATAAAAACAGATTTATTCATGCCAGTAGAGCACTTTCATTTTCATGCACAAAAGCACTTGCAGAATGACTAAAATATTGCAATGAAAGCAAGTGTACTGTCTACCTTCAGGATGATGGTGATAGGAAAAGTTTCTTATATATGAGCTATAGCAAATGTCAATATATAAATAAATAAATTAGTTTTGCATAGTATGGGTGGCATATTTTTTCGGATACATATTAAGTTGTCGAACTGTAACAGGTTCGAACACCATATTGTCAAACCCATATGTTCAAAATTTCAGAAGTTCGACTGTTTCAATGGGGATTTCCGTTCAGTGCAGAAAGGGAAGATTTCCCTTTACTGCACTGTAGTGCGATCTCGGAGTTGGTATATTTAAAGAGTGTGGGGTGTGCGGAGGCACAGGGGGGCTTTTTGATGTTTTCAAACTTTTAAAAGTTCGAACGTATGGGTTCGACCATATGACGTTCAGACTTTTGAAAGTTCGACAACGTAATATGAACCCTATTTTATCTTCCCTTTTTCTGCTGATTTTATCATATTTACATTTTGCAGCAAATAAGCATGCAGTAACTGCAGTTATATCATGACCCACATTCTTTCTTATTTCTTTACATTTTGGTAACTGGGAAAATCCTATTGGGCATAATTCATTTTCAAAGGAGATCTGGGAAGACAAGCTCCACTGTTAACAAATAAACAAAATAACATTAACAAGAATGTTAAGAAAAACAGTTATTCAAGATCATATCAGATGTCTGGTAAATAATATTATATACATATCTTTTTTATTTATTTATTTTTTATTTTATTTTACATTTGTTGACCAGGAAAGTCCGACTAGTCTCCACAAAACCTGTTTTCAGTGGAGGCCCGGGGAGAAATGCTCCAGATGCATGTCTTTAGAATGTGGGAGAAAACCGGAGCACCCGGAGGAAACCCACGCGAGCGCAGGGAGAACATGCAAACTCCACACAGAAGGCACCCCAGCCAAGAATCAAATCGGAGAACCTTTTGCTGTGAGGCGACAACGTTAACCACTGCACCACTGTGCCACCAAGTAAATAAATAATAACAAATAACCAGTAAAGGTAACAAAAATGTTAATAAAAGCAGTCATTAAAGATCAGTCATATATCAGATGTCTAGCAAATAACATTATATACATATTTTTTGCAAAAAAAGCTCTATTCAGAAACATTTACAATATTAACCAGTGCCAAAAATATGCAGTACAATATAAGAAGTATATGAAAGTCAGCATATCATAATAACTGAGGCACAGCAAAAGTGCCAGACCAAAATCTGATTTGGAGAAGAACACACAATGAATATGATAACAAACTGCAAACTGATACAAATTATATGTTATTACAATCTCCTATAAGATATCAGCAGGCAGATAATGTATTTTATTCAAATGGAACCAAATCAAGGTTAGGTTTTGCCTTACTTTACAAAAATTATCTTGCAGTTGAGACTTCAAATATAAAACTCCCTAACCTGGACAAAGCAGAAACACTCCTTGCCCAACTAAAACTCAACTTTAACAAATTAATAAACATAGTCGGGTGCTATATACCTCCTGGAAACAATATAACCACTCTAGAAAACCTACTCCATTGGTCCTGCACATCACTTCTACATGAAACCATCATCCTGGGTGATTTTAACATAGACTGGCAGACATGCAACTCTCATGCCCACATAAATCATATCAATCTTCATGGCTTTACACAAACCATCCAAAATCCTACCAGAACTAATAAGGCTACAAACAGAGAATGAATTCTTGATTGGATACTAACTAACAGACCAGTTCACTCCTCCAATGCAAGTTGTTTCCCTGATGGCCTAAGCGACCATCTAATAATCTTCCTTCTTAGACATTTCCAGTGCAACAAAGGAACTGGCTACCAACTAATCAGAAATAAAAAAAACAATCTTAACCACAACAACTTTATTACAGACCTAAAAAAATGTATTTGGACACCATCAAAACATCTTGACTTAAATGAGGTCGTAAAACTCTTTAATTCCATCTTTCTAAATATCCTGAACCAACATGCCCCTCCCAGAACTATTAGAATCAAAGCTAATAGCACACCTTGGCTAACCAAAGAAACCAGATCCCTCCTCAAAACCAGGGCAAAGCCTGGGACCACTGGCACAAAGACAAGTCCCAAGCCACTAAACAAACCTATCAGGAGCTCATGAATAAAGCTAAAAAACTAGTAAATGGGACAAAACATACTACTACCATAATCTACAAATGAGGCATAAGAACAATCCTCAAAAGTTCTGGGCAGCCATAAATAAAATCCTCTTGCCAGGTAAAAGTAGTAGTCCCACCCCTAATACAGATAACACATCTGACACCATAGCCACACAATTTAACAATTTCTTTACTAGCACCATTCTTACTCTATCCAATCAACAAAACATCTCTAATAACCTCCCCTCTACAAAAACCTGTAAATCACATAGTAACAACAACCCATTCTATTTCCAACCTGTCCCTACCGATAAAGACTTTCGGCTTTTCCCGGTTAGGGGTCGCCACAGAGGAACTCCGGTCCGCTCATGATTGGCAGTGGATTTTTACGGTGTCGAGTTGCCAGCCCGACACCCAACCTTTAACGAAGGCACTCCCATTCATGCTTGCACCTACCTGCATGTCTTTAATGCCACTCGACCATGGGGAGGACATGCAGACTCCACACAGAAGGTGCTCCAGCCAAGAATTGAAAGGGAGAACCTCTTGCTGTGAGGCGACAATGCTAACCGCTGCACCACCGCGGCTTTTTGTTCCCACCTATAAGATTAGAAAATACCCTAAAAAACTCAGGCCCACAACACTAGCTTCTAACTAATTACCAGCAGAATACTTACAAATGCAGCCGATGCCATTGCCTTCCCAATATCCATTCTCATTAACAGATCTTTAACTGAAGTCTTTGTCCCCAAAATATGGAAAATATCACATATCATCCCCCTTCATAAAGGAGGGAACTGTACAGAATTCACAAACTACCATTCAATAGCTATCTTATCCCCTATAGCCAAAATCCTGGAGAGATGTATACATACTCAGATTATGGACTACTTGCATACCCACAAAATCCTATCTGTCACCCAACATAGCTTTCATCCCTTTCACAGTACCACCACAGCTCTTATGTCCTTCACCAGTATAGTAAACGACTACAGAAACAATGGCAAATTTGTTTCAGCTACCTTCCTTGACCTGTCAAAAGATTTTGATATGGTTAGACATAATATGCTTATTAACACTCTCTCTGGTATAGGTCTTAGTGCATCTTCCCTAGCTTGGTTCCAAAGTTATCTAGCCAGCCACCAACAAGCAGTATTGTGGCAACATGAGCTCTCATCACTGCTTCCAGTCACACTTGGAGTTCCACAAGGCTCCGTTTTAGGCCCTTTACTCTTCTCTCTTTATACTAAAAACCTTCACACTTCCACTCAACATGCATCTGTCATACAATATGCAGATGATTCCACACTAATTTGTGCAGCATCTTCTTTAAATGAACTCCAGTCATTAACTCAACTTTCCTTTTTTATAGATTTATAGGTTCATAGGTTTGTACTAGACTAATGGCTCTGGAACCTTTATAAGCCTAGCCCAAAGGATTCCCTGGCAACATGCCACCCAACGTTATTTCACAGTGCCTCTGTCAAGCAAGGCCACTGAAATGATCCCGGGTTGAATTTTCTATTCCCCATCCACTCATCAAGATTTCTCTTGAAGAGGGCCAGTGAGGTGCTCTACTTGATATGTAGGGGAAGTCTGTTCCAGAACATGGGCAGTCTCTGGGTTAGGAACCTGTCCCTCCAGCAAGTTCTGGTGATTGTGGTAATGAGGTTGAGGTCTCTGGAGCATGTGGCACAGAGGGATTGGGATTTCTTTTGATGTAGCATATCTAACAGTGCTGGGTCTGACATGGCTTTGTAGGTCGAGCAGAGATCGCCTCTAAGTAGGCAATATGATACTGAGAAAAGCTGGAGTTTTTTTAGGCTTTCCACATAGGGCACATGTTTAAGGCCTAGGATCCTCTTAGTGAGGTATTTTTGTGGTCTTTCTAATTGTTGCATATGTCTAATGAGGTACATGGCAAATGGGGCATTGTACTTGATAATTGGTCTAATGAGGGAAGAGTAGAGAGAGGCAATGACCTCTTTCTTCCTGGATGCAAAACCCTTTGAAATGAGATGTGCCACATAGAAGGATTTTCTGACCACTGTGGCAATGTGATTGCCAAAGGAGAGGTTGCTATCCACTTGTGTTCCCAGATCTCTTATAACACCTTCGGTGTTCAGTGGATTACCACTGATGTGGTCATTCATGGGTACCATGTTCTTCCCAAAGGGAATGACAATGTGTTTTTTGGCATTGAGCTTAAGGCCATGGTTCAGTCTCCGTGAGGCCTTTCTGAAGAATGTCAACATAATTTGGAGAGATAATAATGGCTCCCAGTTTGCAATCATCTGCGAACTTGGTCAGCCAGAGTCCCTTGGTTTTGGCCTGGACTTCAGAAAATTAGATGCCAAACAGGAGAGGACCCAGGACCGATCACTGTGGGACTTCACTCGTGACTGGCCTGTAGTCTGACTGGGGAATCCGCTACTTTCACAGTGTGGGTTCTATCAGTGAGCCAGTTTGCAACCCACCTTGTGACATAGGGGTTTATGCCTAGATGAGTGAGTTTATCTATGATTCCTGAGTGAGGAATTGTATCAAAGGCCTTGGCCCGATCAAGGTAGGCTGTGTGAACTATCTTGCCTTTGTCCACAGCTCTGGTAACAGACTCAAAGAAGTCTACAAGGTTGAGCAAACATGATCTCCCCTTCACAAATCCAAACTGCGTGGGGTCTAGAGTCTGGAGATTCCCTATGTCCCCATTTATTAGGTCCATGATGATGCACTTCATAGCCTTACATACCAGACTCATCAGGCTAATGGGGTGATAGTTCCCAGGGTCCTTTGTGAAATGGGATGATTGTAGCAGTGCGCCATTCAGTGGGGACAAAGCCTGAAGTGAGGCTGTGATTGAACAAGGCACACTGGTGTGGTGCCAGTTCATTTTGCAATTCATGTAGAACACAGCCAGGGATATTGTCAGGTCCCATGGAAGCTGTATTCTTGGCCTTGGACAGAGCGGTTTTAACCTGTGCAGCTGTAATGTTCAGTACTAGGCATTCCTCTGGTATTGTGATTGGCTCTTAAGGGGGTGAGAGGGGGGGTAAAGTTGGCACTGAATCTGTCAGCCAGTATATTGGCAATGTCTGTTGACTCAGTATAGGAGTTTTCATTGTATAGTAGCTCAGAGCAGATCTGAGCATTACCTTGTAGATTTCTGACATAACTATAAAAGGCCTTACGGTTGTCTTTAGCATCTGCTGCAATTTTGTTTTCATAGCTAGCTTTAGAAGATTTGTTGAAGGATCGCAGATTTTGGTTGAGGCTAACAAGGGAGCTTTTCCAGTTTTGGGACTTCACCTTATTCTGCAACAGTTTCTTCCTTCTGTTGTAGAGTTTTTTTATGGCAGGGGACCACCAGATTGGCTTCCTTTATTTGGAGGAGAGCATTTTGGTTCTTTTGGGTATCGCCTGTTCCATGCATTTGTGTACGTGTTCGTACAGTGCATTGGAGTATGATTCAGCAGTCCTGCATTTATTCTCCATTTGCATGGGCATCATGAAGTTATCCACCTCAGTTTTTAGAAGCCCAAAGTTAGCTTTGGAAAAGTTTTTCACAGCGGTTACCTTTGCGGGGGGTGTGGGTGGGATGTGGATATCCATGGGGGGCTAGCTTCTGGTCAGATCTGACCAGGGAGGAGTTGACAATTGGTGTAGAGCAACAGTTGCCCATATTAGTAATAACCAGATCGAGGATGTTGCTACCCCTAGTGGGGCTAAGAATGAGCTGGTCCAGGACATTGGAATTAATGAATTCCAGGAAGCGTTGAGCAAGTGTGTTGGTAACTGAGTAGTTTTCTCACTTAATTGAGGCGTAGTTAAAGTCACCCAGTATGAGTGTGTTGGGTTGGACCTTAATATTTTCCAGGGTGCTTAGGAATGTGGAGTGGGAGTCTTGGGACATGGTGGGGGATCTGTAGCAGGCAACAACCTGGATTGCAGTCTTACCCAGTGTTAGTTGCACCTGGAGTATCTCTGATGCGTTATGTTGAGCTACTAGCCTGGAGGTGTGCATATCCTTTATGAATATGGAGACACCCCTGCCTTTGGGGCTTTGGTCCATGTTTTGGGGATGAAAGGTGTGGTATGAATTATAGCCTGGTAGTACAGGGGTGCTTTCAGGTTTCTTGAACCAGGTCTCAGTTACTGCACAAATGTCGATGTTCTCCATTTTATGGAGCACTTCGAATGAGTGCATCTTGAGATTTAAACTTCTAGCATTGAGTAGCATAACCTTCAGATTGCTTGTTGCTGTTACGGTGGTAATTTGGCCTTCTGGACATTGCCTAAAAAAAGAACTATAGGGGTGGCAAGGACCTTGGCCAGTATCCGGAATCCCAAGGGTGACATATGCAGACCATCTCTGGCAAAGCATCGAGGTCTGTCGATCATGTCATACCAGGCAGACAGATACTGGATTCTCTTAGAATGACACCTGAAACTTAGCCAATTATTAAAGTCAATCATTTTTTGTTTGTACTGTGGTATCATTCTGGGTGATGGTAAGATGCTACTCAGGTCTAGGGTCATACCCTACTGGGCTACATGATCCGAGAGCTCCTCCATGTATCTTTTCATGTAGTCCAGGGAGGTGCGTCTCAGGTCATTCACTCCAACATGGACAATGACCGAGTCATATCTGTACCTGTTGTGGAGTGACCTGAGTGCATGCGTTATGTGGCATATCCTGGCACTCAACAGGCAGCTGTCAGCTGAATCATTCCTATCCAACATCCAAGTGATTCTGAATCCTAGTAAAACAAAACTACTTCTCTTCAAACCTACAAAATTCACCTCCTTAGACCCCTTCTTTAATATTATGTCCAGTAGTAATACTATAATTTCTCCCATAGCACACATAAAACTTCTTGGCGTTGAGATTGACAATAATTTGAGATTTGACACTCACATAGCCCACACTATTAAGAAAGTACGTAAGAAACTGGGTACCCTCTATAGGAACAGACAGTTTCTCACCAAACAAGCAAAAACCACTATATGACATACTCATTTCATCTCCACCCTACTATACGCCACCTCAATCCTTATCAATCTCAAAAAGACTGATTTAGCAAAATTAGAATCCTGCTACAATAAAATTGCCAGGTTTGCCTATGACTCCCCTTATAAAACACACCACTGCACAGCTTTAAAGCAACTTAACTGGCTAAAATGTCCCCATTTCTTGCAGCACAATCAACTGATGCTAGTTCATAAAACCTGTATCATCCTCAGAAAACCCCCTCACTGCAAAACCTACTGCAACCTTACTCTAGTAAATGGACTCTTTGCTCTAACAATAGATTCCTTCTAGAAGTTACTAAACCCAACAACACAGCAGTTGAATCGCTCTTTTCTAATTTTGTGTTCAAAATATGGAACTCTTTACCACCCCCCATAACTTCCATACCATCAATGCCTCTGTTTAAAAAGTCACTAAGAACACACTTTACAGATACTTGGCTCTGCTCTTGTACTGGTCCAGGATAGGCCTGCCGTCATTTCTCACTATCCCACTCAGTCTATGTGGATAAATAGCTCATGTCTTTGTACAATGGGTAACATTTGGACTCTTAAATTACAATACTTGTCTTTTAAACTCGCTTATATATCTGTACCATTATTGCTTTCTTGTATCTAACTGGAAATGATTGATTCTTGCTTGAATACTCACAATTATTGTATATACGGTTTTCTTTCTCGACACTATTATTATCTATTATTATATCAACATTGTACTTTATTGTTATTTTGTGGACCTTTTCTCCCCAGGCCTCCACTGAAAAAGGACCATGGTCTAGTGGACTTTCCCAGTTAATAGATGTAAATTAAAATAAAATAAAATAGTAAAAATAAGTTTTCTCCCAAAACTCATCTCCTGTGGTGCATGATTTGCCATCAGTACTGACTCTGAAGAACCAATAGGCCCATTTGTAACACAAATTCATTATATCCTCAATAAACTGTTTCCAGAACCAGAGCGTATTTGCAGTGTGAGTCAAGGACACTTCACCCAGGCATGCCATCACATCTCTGTCAAACTTAATGACATGAAAATGATTACTCTGAAAACCTAGGTACATCTCCAAACAAAACTTTTTCAATAGGTAAGCCAAACTAAAAACCATTAGGTGTCATCCTAGGTAATAAATTAAGGTCAGATCAGTACATCAATCCACAGTTGTTAGACCCACTGAAAAACTTGCACAACTACTGGCAGAGCAAACACTCCTACTTTCAGTCATCCTTTATGGAGTTCCCATGCTAGCAAGTATTCAAACATAATATTTATACAAACTTGAAAAAATGCTATAACAAAATAACAAAGCTCTCTACTAACCTACCAAACTCAATACACAGCTGTATTCCACTTTTGCAAATTCAAAGGTAATAGCTTAAACATGGAGACACTCTCATCATTCATCCTATGTTACCCCTAACACCTACCAACAGTCATTGCTTCTGTATACTTTACCAAATCATCTTTTCTGATACCTCATAACATTCACCTCAGTGTCAAGCTCAGCTCACTTCTTTTCTCTATCCACTACTCCTTCCTTCTCTATTCCTCGGCACTTTGCTCACATTATCAGGAGTCTTATATATTACCAGTATATCTATTTCTGCACTATTTGTCTCTTAATCTGTAGCTGGAACCTACCCTAATATTATGTACTACTTTAAGTCTGTCATTTATGCATATATGCTGTCTGCATGCTATGTCATTTATGCATATATGCAGTCTGCATGCTATTCTGTCTAACTGTTGGACCTCACCTCATTATTAATGCCATGAATATCTGTCTGCACAGATACGGCAATGTGTATTAATGCTGTAAACCCTTCATATGTAAATACATATTCTACTGCTGATTTGTATGACAAGTACGCACACTGTAACTATGAAACTAAGTTTGTTTGTCGCTGTTGAGCTTTTCTCCCTGGGACTGCATTGCACTGAAAATGGGCTAGTATTCAGTCAGATAATCCCAGTAAACAAATATAGATCAATCAGTCAATCATGATTGAAGCCAAAAGCCCATGAAATCATGCAAAGGTGGGAGGGGAAACCCTGTGTTCCATACAGCTTTCTCTGATAGTTTCTCAATTGCCTGTACAAACAGGCATTCCCATAATGGGTAGAAAGAAATAAGTAAATGATGTACCTTTACATCTCTGACAAAAGGCTTTGTTTGATATCCTTTGAAATGGAGTGGAGATATTTGCCATCTGTGAAACATTCTACAATAGAATTCACTGACACTGGTACCTTGATTTTAAACTAATATGACATGTTGTTGTTTTCCTAAGACTTTCTGGAAAGGGACACCTTCATCATTCTCCCATGCCAGCCTAGTTAAGGCAAAATCATCAAAAACCACTTCCATCAGACCCTTATAAATGGATGCCTTAGAGAAAGAGTCTGTGAGACATTACCTAGTGATGTATAAGACCCATTTATTCCACCAAGCTAACCTATGTGGTAATCACTTCAACTCCATTAATGAGTTGAGAACAAAGCATGGTTGTAGGAAATGTTACCATTGCAAATTGGTGAGAGCCTCTTTTTATTAGCAAGTGTCCAGACAGAAAGTTTAATAATTTCTCCCTTTGGAAATGTTCACTCAATACCAAATGTCTGCTTTTATCTACTCCAGCCATTGTATAGGCTGTGAATGCAAATAAACCTGCCAAGAGTCCCAAATCTAGTTTAGCAAAGAAACAAACAAGTAGCTACACTCAAAACTATGCAGCCGTGTGTGTTAATTATACTTAATGTCTTAAATATTTGTTTACATTTAATTAATTTGCAGCTATCAAGTATAGATGCTGTAGTTTAGTGTAAGAACTAACTCAAAAGTGGTTAAAGATTACTTTTGGCAGTTATAACTTTCTTTGACATTCTTTCCCTTCATTTATCATTATGCAAATAAGAGTTATTTCTTTCACTGAGAAAAATCAGCCGTGGTTTTATTTTCTTTAATGATCTCATTTAATATTTAACAGTTTCAGTATTTTGTTCTGATGCCTAGTGTGTACTCGTTTAATTATTACAGACTGGTTACATTCTTACATGTATGCAAAGCGTAGCTGAACTCTGTGACTAGCTTTTTACTGTCCCTGACTCAAAAGCTTTTGATGTGGGTGCTATGGGCTATGGTCCCTAGTATCTCCACATGTGATATGCCAGATCTATATCAAATTGTCGACTGGTCAAATCATCAACACACAAAACATTGAACACAAAACAGCAAACATCCAAAACATTGAAAATACAAAAAAAAAGTTGAAGACACATTGTTTTGCAGATGGCAAGTCCCTTGCATGCCCCATGTGGGAGACTGTCTCCCCCATACCCCCTGTTAATTATATATACTAACACTGAGATCACACTATAGATGGGAAAGAACAAAACCTCACTCCCCACTGTAGAGTGATCTTGGAAAAAGAGCTACTGCTTTTTGTGATGTTTGGCATCCTTTGCTTTTTGACAATATAAGGTAAGGTATGCCACTCACCCTTCATCCTTCTCCACTCATGCACTTACATTATTTAAACTTGTATCTCAAGTTCCTAAGGTGATTATGAACCATGGCACAGTTGGAGATAACTGGGTTTTTGATTATCATTGTGTTGTTAAAATGAGGTCTTTGCTATATTCCATGGGAATTTGTACTCATCTGATATTGCAGTTAATTAATACACCTAGGTAATATTGTTAAGCTTTGAGAAGGGATGTCACATGTTTAATTCAACAAATATTTAAACTAACTGATCTACAGAGAGCCTGATATCACTGGATTCAAACAGCTTGCTATTGTGGTAGACCAAATAATGAATTTGCCATTCTTGCCCTGTTACAATTACTGAGAGGCAATATAGGTCTAGTAAAACTCCAGTTTTACTAAATCAGAGGCCTTGTAAACTCCAGTTGGCCACTTTTCACAGATAATCACTGGGTCCCCCTAATAGGGGGTCGCTACTGGTGACATTTTTGAGGTTAAAGACATTTCTGTTATCTCCCAGTTCTGGCTTCATTCCTTCAGTTTTGATTTTTGCCATGGATAAGGATCTACTGACCCCTTCATTCTCAGTTCTAAATTTTTAAATAGTCTTTGTGAGGAGGAGTCTGGATCTGCTTGCTGTCACCCCTGGTTATCATTGGAACTCCAAGCCTATTACATTACCAGTCTGAAATATGACTTTCACCAGACTTTTATCCACTAATATTAATAACCTAAATGATGAAAAAAATACACATACAGCTCAGACATTTGCTTAGAGACTTGCATATCAACATTTGGCTTGTGCAAGACATACTTTTATTGTAGATGCTGAAAAGTTGTTTTGTTCTTTTACTAAATAGAGTCAAACAACCACTTGGCAGATTTTGTATCTTGTCTGGAGATGTAGTTAGTAGGGATACAAATTAACATTTATTTTATTTAAGAGATCTTGTAAAGATAGTATCACATTCATGTGGTCCATATCCCTTCATTCACTCCTGTATAACCACACTTGAAGAAGCGATAGCTGAAGGAGATTATGATGAAACCATAATATTGCCAGTTGCCTGGAATGCAGTGCTTAATCAAGAATCAGGCAGATATGGTGCTAAAATGTTTACATTAAAAAAAGAGATAATCAAAACTTTTTGGGGATTTTTAACTTTTCAGACTTAGGGATTATCCATAATATAAATAAATATACATAAAAAACACCTCATGACTGGACTTGAATTCTTATTTATCTAGAGTTCTTACATCTACAGTACATTTCTTCATAATCACTTTCCAGTCCTAGAACTTTCTTGGAGAATTTCTCCTTTTATAGTACACCAGAAAAAAACGTTAGTGTTTAAGTCATAACGTTTTAGAATTCAGCATTATTAATAACATTTCAGATACTAATCAGGAAGTCAGATGGTTAGCTCACATGACTTTAATAACCAGAGTGCTAATGTTTAGCTGCCACTGAGAAATACTGTATTGAAATGACTGGTCTTAAATACGAACTGAGAGACACAAGAGTAGCTCAAATAGGACCTCTTCAACCACTGTCAACATACTTTAGAATGATTATTTGAGAAAGAAGTCCTTTGAGTTAAATCTCATGAATTTAGTGTAAGTGAATTCAAATCTGTATATGAGGTGTTGGAGAACTGACTAGTAAGATACTGACTAAACTATTAGACTATGAGGAAAAGAGCCATCAGATTGTCTCTTTGAAACATATGTATTCAGGTTTACAGTAGACTATTCCAAGTGCCATTACAACTTACTTTATGCAGCCCCCTGAAATATAAGATTACTTTTTAGGCTGAGCTCACCCTGCCCCATTAAAAGGGTTAAATCAGGAAATAGAATAAAGTTGCCTTATATGAAGCATAGGAAATGACATTACTCTCTCTCTCTCTTTCAGCTTTTTCTGGTTAGGGGTCGCCACAGCAGATCACCTTGTCCACTCATGACTAGAAGTGGAGTTTTACGGTGTTGAGTTGCCATCCCGGCACCCAACCTTCCACGTAAGGCACACACATGCACGCACGCACTCACACCTAGGGCTTGTAAAACATAATTGAATTTGTCTATCTACTTACTGGATGGAATGAATTGCTAATTATTTAAAAAAATTAAGTAATGTTAAAACAGTATAAAACAGTACATAAATGCAGTGAAACAATAAAAAAAGCTTTATAACAGTGCAACATGTAGATCAACTGTATAGTACAATTATAAGCATTTCAGAAGTGCAGTTCAGTGAAATAAGTGTAAGAAATAACTTATTCTGCTCTTGGAATCTTAAGGAATTTCTACTTATGCAATGCAATCCAGAGCCTGAGCCATACAAGCCGTGTACAATATGTACAATATCCAACAACTTTGCCTGTCGTATTGAAGACAGAGCTTGGTGATTTACTGAATTTTCCAAGAGATACTGCTGAGAAGCTCAGTAAACTATTTAGAAGAAGAAGAAATCAGGCAGGGTGCTTTAATAATGAAAAAAAAAATCACTTTCGTGCTTTACACAGATCACATTAAGAAATTTGTAACTATAGATAGGTATAATTTTCACTGCTTACACATGAAAAAGCTACTTCTTGCAGTAAGACAGTTCTATTATAGGTCATGATGATGTTAACCTGAGATTTATTAAACTTGGTATTGAATGCACTGGCGAGTTACCAATATTTTCAACTCTTCTTACGTCTTGCCTTTCTGATCAGCCAGAAATATTCTATTGTAGGGCTTACAAATAAAAACCAAATAAAGAATATCAGCACTTTCTGAGATTTTTGAAAAGCTGCTTTGTAAATAAACTGTCAGGTTATATGGAATGCAGTCATGTATTCAGATGTTATCAACATGGATCTAGGAGAAGAAATTAAACAGGAAGTACTTGAATGGCATTGCTTGAATGGTTGTTCAGTGCCTATTATGAAACTGTATACAGTGCAACAATGTTTGTAGAGTCGTTAAAAGCTTTTGATTCCATTGCACATAACAATGTATTGCTATCAGTAGAGGAGATTGGTTGCTCAAGGGATGTACTGTTATGGGTTGCATCCTATATAACTGGTTCAGAGCGTTAACTGTTCTTATTTCCTTTCTGAACTTGATGTCCTCTACTCATCTGTATTGGTTCTTGTATACTTTATTATTATAGTTCATTTAATTGAGCTAAATTTAAAATTATTAATATATGCAGATGACCTGGTATTATTTTGTACTGGAAACTGAGCCTGATGCAATTATTCATCTTTTTCAAAATGATTTTTTTTGAAACGTTAGCATTAGTCTTCTAATCATAGTTTAAGTGTTAATATGCAAAAAAAAAAATGTGTACATATATGTGTGTGTATTTTTATTTATTTAACATTTATTTACCAGGAAAGACTTACTGGAATAATGTCCGATTTTCAGTGGAGGCCCTAGGAGAAAAGCTCCACATTGACATAATGTTACAGTTAAATAAAGTTATTACAAAGCCTAATACAGAAGAATGACATATTAACTAAGTAAAAATTCACTTTAGTTCATACAGTGTGAACATACATACATACATAGTGCACGTTTGGATAGCTATAACAAGATAAAAAAGAACATTGTCAATCGATAAAGTATTCACAAGATGCAGTTCATAGAGATGACATTAAACACACTTAAGTATACTCTTTGAAACAGAGATGACTAGATAATATAGCCTAGGCAAAAATATAATTGATCTTTGTCCAAGAAATATATTTTACTAATTCTGCTCTCTGACCATAGTCAAAGTATGCTGGTGGTGGAAGGAGGGAGGGACTAGTTCCGCCTGGGGTAGTGCAGGAACAGAGCTAGGTTTTAGTTAGATAGTCTTTTAGTAGTAGTTTGAAGTTGGAGAAGTTAGTGGTAGATCTAATTTTCAGAGGGATATAATTCAAAGTTTCAGTGACAGAGTATGAGTAGAGACTTTTGCCAGAGGATTTGTGAGGTTTATATATGCTGAGACGATATTATTCATTAGATTGAAGTAGTTTATTAGAGTGATAGGAATGGAGACTAGGGATACAAACAGGGACGTCATTAGCTTTGTGAATAATGTGTGCGGAGATAAGCTGAATGTAATCTAAGTGGTGAGACAGTCAAAGCCAATACAAAGCCTTAAGGGAAATACAGTGGTGGTGGCAGTATTGTTTGTTGGTGCCATATTTTGCAACCTTAATGCAGCACACCTCCCTTATTTTTAACTCCACCCTGAATGTTGGTTAGGTGCACCGTATATGAGAGATAAGAGGAGATTGATAATGGCAAGAGTGGTTTTGGTGGTGTTGCTAAGGAAGTGTTTATTTCTGTAGAGCATTCATAATTGCTGGTGAATCTTTTTTATATCATTTTGAACATGCAGGTCAAACTCAAGGTTATCATCTATAATAACTCCAAGAGGTGTTGTATGGGAGACTACTTCAATTTCAGTTTTGTTTAGTGAAAATATTTTGAACTTCTCTTTGTCAGGTGTGTATGATTTGGGGGAAAATAGCAAAAACTTTGTTTTTTTAGGGTTGAGTAGTGACTGGACATTCTGGAGCCATTTTTCAACTGAAGAAAAAGCTTCTTGCATAATATGGAGGAGTTGAGGCAAGTTATTATATGCAGATTTAAGTGTAGAACAATCACCATGTTGTACAAGAGAAGCTGGACCTATGAAGGTATAGAGGTCACTGATAAAGATATTAAAGAGAAGCGGATCAAGAATAAAACCTTACGGTACACCAGTTGAGAGCTGCAGGCATGGAGAGACTGTATTCTGCTATTTTACAGACTGAAGCCTGTCAATTAAATAGCTATTGAGAAACACTGATGAATGCAATAATCAAAGCTGAGACAGCTTATACAGAAGTTTAGGGTGAGAAACTATCAAAAGCTTCTGACAGATCAAGGAATAAGGAGGAAAGGGATTTGCCTGACTCCCTGTGTTTATTTATGGTGCCAGTGAATGATAGGAGGGAAGTAGTTGTACTGTGTGATGGGTAGAAGCCATGTTGAGCGGATGTTAAGAGCTGTTCTTGTAGAAGGCAATGGAGGAATTTCTTATGAATAAATCTTTTAAGATTTTTTAAAAGATGTGATAATATTGCAATAGGACGAATGTTATAGACCTCAGCTGAGATGCCACCTTTATCAAGAGTGATAATATAGGATATTTTCCATAGTGAGTGTACCCTAGGATTCAGATATTGATCTACTGATAAAGATAGAGACTGGGTATGCTATGTAATTGGCAGTTGTCTTTGGGTATTCATGTTGGAAGTTGTCAGCTGCAATGGAGCAAGATTTGATTTTACATAGAAGGTTTTTTTTTTATCATTGATGTGGAGACAGGTCATAAGTGGAAGTTGCTATCAATAGATATAGAGGGTAAATTAGGTTCAGGTGGGGATGCTGCGGGGGAGGGAATAAAGGAAGTGTTAGTTTGTATGGTGTATGGTGCACGGAGAATGTTGGTTTTGCTCTACCCTGTTGTTTGCTGAATTACTAGGACTGGTTGTTATTGATGAGGTGATAGAAGCACTGGATGGGGTTGAAGAGTTTTTGTTAGGGAAGTAATGCTTTCTGTGAAGTAGGTATTGAATAAGGTGCAATGTCTAGTGGAGATCTATTATGAGAAAAGTTGGGTTCCTTGTTAGAGCCTGGATGTAACAGGTTATGTATTAGCATTCAGAAATTTCTGGGGTCAGTTTTATGTTGAAGTTGTAGACAGCTAAAATAATTGTTTTTTTTTTTTTTATCTAGGTTACCTTGTTTTTTACTCAAATTCCACAATGCTTTATAAAGTTGTATGTTATGGAGACTGTTAAGGTTAAGTCATTCTTTCCAAGCTTTGTTTCTGTTAGACATTGTATTTTTTGTCTGGCTAGTGAGCCATGGTGTGTGATTCATTTTCACTTTTTTTATGGAATGAGGTGTGGCTGTTTAAAGTATTTAAGAATACTATAGTAAAAGTATTGACTGCCTCGTCGAGTGGAAGAGTTTTTCGGAGAGACTAATTAAAGGCTTTCAATGTATTGAAGAAGGAGTCTTTACTGAATTTAGAAAGGTTTTGCGTTATTTTAATTTGGAGGGTGTTAGGTTGGTGGGCAGTATTTCTATGTGTATAAGCTGGAAAGCGTTCACTATGTGAGTTTGGATAGGTTCCAGAGGTTGTAAATTTACTAGGTCAGAGATGAGTATCCAGTCTAGAACTAAACCTTAACTATTGGTACATCTAGTGTGTGTTTTGATAAGTTGTCTGCAACCATAAAGGTTTATAGTAGCTGAGGGAAAGTCTGATGAAGATTTTGTCAGTCAATATTTACATATCCTAGTTTGATTTTCTTTTCCTAAGGTATATAATTAGGTATCCAGTAGAGGATTTCTTCTAAAGGTGTTATATTATTTCCAGGTAGGATATAGACTGTAACAAAACATAGCTGTTTTTTATTGTTAAGCCTTAGTTGAGATACCAGTATTTTGGCATTTTGGAATTTTCAGATGTTGTCGGAATAGGGAGAGAGATTTATGATCTTGAATAAATTAAGGATACCCCTCCTGCTATCTTATGGGACCTATCAGCTTTGATAGTACCGTTTTCACTCCTCACATAGAAGAGCTTCTTCAGACAAAAGTAAAAAGCGCCAAGCGCTACTTTTAAAAAGCAACAGCTGATAATTTTTGATGTTCTATGTGAGGAGTGAAACGTCTTATTATTAAATATATTACAACAACATATCCAGCCTGAGTTCCTTCCTTTGTTGCCTTCGCTGTGGTCATTTGCTTCAACAGCTTTGATAGTACTGTAACATGGAGGGAGTACTTAAGAATCTTTAATATTATACTTAAGTCAAATTTCTGTGATGGTAAGAATATCAGAGTAATACTGTGATGTCCAGGCATGTGTACCTTTGGCTCTAGATGACTGTCACTGTGGAAGTGACACCCCAACCCCATGTGCAAAAAAGGGAAAAAAGGATTGTGGATGGATCCAGGCATGTAGTTATGTAATGATATGGCAAATGCTATTGGGTTGATAATGGCAATATTTTTCTCAGATCCCTCAAAAATATGTTTACACATCAAGGGTGATTCAGTTATAAAATTTGTGTCCAGTACCTGTTATCAAGGCATTGCTAAAGCTCAAAATCAAGGAGAAATTTTAAGTATTGTTCTTACATACTTGGAAGTTTGATAGAGTAACATATTTGCATAGCATTCATTTTCTTTTTTGAAGGTTATGAAGTCAGAAACTCAAATATCTGTTATTATTTAGAGACAGCAGCCCAATAAGACTGACAAGACAAAAAGTCCCCACAAAATTTACTGTGAATAAACAAAAAATACAGAGAAAAAACTCAGATATAGTAATAGCTCTTAACTTGCTAAAAAGAAAGCAATAGGGGGTAGGTGGAAGGACGCCCAAAATCGGGGACAAGTGTTAAGTATTACTCTAATTTACTTAGAAGTTAATAGAATAGGCTTTCCAACAGCCTTTATTTTCTGTGCAAAACTCTAACTTGTTGCATTATTGACTAACTGTAATTCACTTAGAAGTTAGTAGAACAACTTTTAAGTGTACGGAAGTATGAAACTAGTTTCTGGCATTATTGACTCATTGTAATTCTCAGTCATCTTCCAAGAAAAAGCAATAGTTTTGTGAGAGAATAGAACAACAGATAAGCAGGCTTTCCATCGACATGCATTTTCTGACCAATAAGCATTCTGAAACTCTAATGGCTGGTATTACTGATGACTATAATGCTCAGGGTAAGTGATTTACCAGAAAAAGACAATGATTTAATGGGAGATAGGACAAAAATATGAAGTAATGCCAGAGACTTTCTGAAAAATTAGATACAGTTGAGAGTAAGTGATAGCTAACACAATTAGCAATGAACACATTTGCAGAGCAAATGTGTCTTCAGGTCATATCTAGTTGTTTGCCAGGATTAACAAAAACAACCAACCAAACAAAAAATATACTTCATACTCTTGCTGAGTGCTGCTACCAATATAGTCCGTAGTGAATGCCACCTTTTCTTCATTATTTAATATGTATGGACATTCGTATCCTTTCCATGGAGTAAAAAGTCAACACTTCCCACAAAGGATGCTATTTGGGTCAGGGTTCCTTTTTGCTCTTTATACATATGTTTTTATTTGAACAATAGAAAAGACAAGCAAATAAGGAAATAGATACAGAAATGGTGGAAAGGTACCCCTAGATAAGTGGAGTCCTAGGTAGCTATCTAGTTTGCCTATGCATAAGGCCAGCCAAGTTGTATCCTATATGCCAATGACATTGTTATGTTGAAAGAAGATAATTTATCCAAGTACATTCAGAACAGACCTCAAGATATTTTTAACAAAGTTTACACATGGCTCAAAAGTCATAAGCTGATTCTGTGCCATAGAAAATCTACAACCATGTTTCTTGACACTTAGATTCTCTGGTTAAAATGCCTTTCAGTACGTGGTCATTAAGCATGATCCTATCCTCATTTTTAAGTTTTATACTGACAAGATGGGGGATAAAGATTTAAAGTGTCTTAAGGTGTGATATAATGGTTGTAATCGCCTGACTCCTGAGACACTAACAACAGCTAGTATAGATGTTCTCATTTTAGACCTGAAGAAGCACTACCACTGCTTGCATTTCACTGTCTAGGAAATCTGCTGCAAATAACTGCTAATAAAGTTGGCCGATTTATTTATTAAATGCCAGAGAATGCCACTGTTAACCCTTAAAAAAGGCAAAATGATATTCCATCATTTACTACTAAATATTGCTTGCTGTTACTGTCAAGTTTATTTTTAGTCTGTTTGTGGTTTTCTGTTCAATTTTTGCATGTACTTCCCAAGCATAGTTACAACTACTTGCAGTTACTGTTCTCTTGTTTGTTTCTATAGTTTGAAGTTTTTCACTGTTTCACAAGTAGTCCTTAGTGTATTTTCTACCACTGGTTGTCCCAGTTGTTTATGTATTTTACTACTAATACTCTCCTTACTGTGTTTTGCAAGTAGTTCTTAGTGTATTCACTACTACTTGTTGCTCTATTTTTATGTATTTTACTACTAATATACTCTTTGCTAGTTTTGACTGTGTTTCACAAGTGCATCTTAGTGCATTTACTACTACAGGTGGTGCCTCACAATTCAACCACCTCACAACTCAACCGTTTTGCACTTTAGGGTGCCTGGGCATCCCGCAATTCAACAGCCATCTCGCAGTTTGACCCAGAAAGGAGGCTGGGAAGTTGTTCATTATTTCCTGTTTTTGTTGTGCTGTTTATGTAGTGCAGTTGTTTCTTTAAGTGTTGTGAAGACGTGAAGAAATGTGGCCAAAGAAGAGGGATAAGAAGAGCGATACTGGCAGGAAAAACAAGTGGCTGAGCACTGGAAAGAAGAAAGAAATCATAGGCAAAACTGAGAGAGGAGGTACAATAAGACAAATAGCAGAGCAGTATGGCATGCTTAGGTCTACCATCTCAACATTTTGGAAAATAGAGACAACATCACGGGTGCTAAGGTGTCAAAAGGAGCAACAAAGGTTTTGAACAAACACAGAAAAACAATTCATGAAAATATGGAGAAGATGCTTCTTGTTTGGATCCAGGAGAAGTAGATGAAGGGAGATCCAATAACTCAGACCATGATCTGTGAGAAAGCTAAGCTCATCTCTGAAGACCTACAAAAAAAAAAAAACCCTCCAGGAAGTCGCTCACAGCAAACAGAGGAATTTAAAGCAAGTAGGGGATGGTTCCACAGATTTAAAAAAAGAAGTGGCATCCACAGTGTCCTGAGATAAGGAGAGGCAGCTAGTGCTGAGAAAGAAGGTGCACGGAAATTTGTCAAGGAATTTGAAGAATTGATAGAGAGAAAGAAGGCTATTTGCCAGAAGAGAGTTTTAGTTGTGGTGAAACAGGGCTTTTCTGGAAGAGATTGCCAAGTAGGACTTACATCACCCAAGAAGAAGCTAGGATTGCAGATCACAAGCCTATGAAAGATAGGATCACACTCCTCCTGGCAGCAAATTCCACTGGAAACTTCAAGCTGAAGCCTTTGCTGGTGTATCACTCAGAAAACCCAGGATGCTTTGGAAAAAATATTATAAAATCAAAACTACCAGTAATGTGGAAATTAAACACCAAAACTTGGGTAGACCAGTCAGTTTTCAAGGAGTGGATTTTCAAGGAATTTGCTCCAAGTGTCAAGAAGTGCCTGACAGAGAACAATTTGCCAATGAAAGCTCTTCTGCTTCTGGACAACCCCTCTGTCCACCATTGAAAGTTGGAGGAAATTCTTCAGATAGACTATGATTTCATCAAGGTTCAGTTCCTGCCTCCCAACACAACTTCTCTCATTCAACCTATGGATCAACAAGTCAATGCCTGCCTCAAGAAGCTCTACACAAAAGCACTCTTCTCAAGGCTCTTCAACGTGACCCATTCTTCAGATAGAACACTGAGGCATTCTGGAAGACTGAGTTCAACATTATTCATGCTATATCATTCATCAAAAGTGCCTGGGATGGAGTGTCACAGAAATCCCCTTTGTGCAACCTGGAGGAAACTGGTTCCTTCCTTTTCCCAGGGCAAAACTGTGGATGAATCAGCTGAAGATGCTGAAGCAGCTAAAGTGTTGCAAGGCATCGTTTCCACAGCAGAGCACATGGATGTAGGGGAGGTGGTTGAGGAGGATGTCGAGGAACTGTTACAAGACCATGATGATGAGCTCACAATAGAGGAACTTACAGCACTTTGCAATGAGCAGTTCAAAGAAAAAGAAGGGAAATTTCTTGACAATGAGGATGCCAGGGAAAAAGGACCTATGCCAACAGCTTACATTAAAGAACTTTTATCCAACTGGGATAAGGTGCAGGCTACAGTCTTGGAATGCCACCCCAACACAGGTGACATCAACAGGATGACGGACTTGTTTAACAACATAATCATGCACCACTTCTAGACCATCCTGAAAAAGAGGGAGAGGCAAGTCACCCTGGCCAAATTGTGAGGTACCACCTGTAGTTATTGTCCTAGTTTTTTATGTGTTTTTCTACTACTGCACTCTTTACTGGTTTTCACTGTATTTTACAAACAGTTCCATGGGTGTACTATATTTGCTTGTCCTAAGATACTTTACTACCCTTTACTTCTATTCTATGGTAATTGCTGTCCACCTGGGAGTTCTTTTGGAGTATATTATCTGAGTCTGTGCACTGCTGTATTTTACTACTTATTGTCTAGTCTGTGTACCTACCTTAAATATTGGTAAGTACACATGTGCTAAGCATACTTGCCGAAACTATGCAAAATGTATACAGTAAACAGCTTTATTCCATTTTCTTTAACTCCACTGTAACTTCATGTTCTATGTAATATTTGATTTGTTTCTTTTGTAACTACACATTCTTTTATAGCGTAATCTCCAAGCAGTGGACTGAAATGGGTCCTTTTGGCTCAGTTAACTATACCAGTTAGGAAACATAATAAAATAAGTAAATGTAAACAAAACTGTTAACTGTTTCATACTGAGTTTTGTAACTAGGTACTACCGCAGAATGGCCGTGGTCTTGTGAGACTTTCAGATACTGGTTATCTGTTGTTTCTTGAGTTTTTACTGTACTTTTCTGTGCTTTTTGCTGCACTTTGCTATTTCTGTACCTGACTGGTTACTGTTCACTGTGTTGCAATTGGTCGCTGACTGCTCTTTAGTTATTTCTCAGTCGTAGCTATAGTGTTTTTGCTTTCTACCAGTATAGCCCTCATTTAACTTCTACCATCATGGAGTCACAGCAAGCTCATATCTCATCCCTCATCAATAGTTCACTAGCTCTAGGATTATTGAAACCACATAGCAACCACTTAGTTCTGTGCAACTCTGATACCATTTGTGAGAGAAGCAGTTAATTCTTCAAGCATGCGGCATATATCTTCACACCGCCTGCAGTCAATAAACAGTATCTTTACAGCACATCAGGATATGCTGAGGGTGTCAAAAATCCCTGCCTAAGACTGTCAAGTACCCAGTTAGTATGTTTCAGCAGAAGAGGGCCAATTGACTATCGGCACTCACACCTTGCACATACCCCTTCAATAAATCACTATCAGTGTATGCCTCCTCTCCTAGGGACACATCCTTTATTTATTCATTCATTCATTTATTCATTAATTCATTCATTCATTCATTTTGTTTACTGGGAAAGTTTGATTGGGCAACCAAGCCCCTTTTAAGTTGAGGCCTGGAGAGAAAAGTTCCACAAGAAGTTATACCAGTAGTACATAAACAACATACAGAATACTCAGGTAACACTTAGAAGCATTACACTTAAATCTCTACAATAACTATTTACAGTAGTGCATATACAACATACAGAATACTCAAGTAACACTTGAAGCATTACACTTAAATCTCTACAATAACTATTTACAGTAGTGCATATACAACATACAGAATACTCGAGTAACACTTAGAAGCATTGCACAAAAACTCCAAAGGAACTACTTACAGCAGGGCGTATACAACATACAGAATACTCGAGTAACACTTAGAAGCATTACACACAAATCTCCACAAGAACTATTTACAGCCGTGCATATACAACATACAGAATGCTTGGGTAACATTTAGAAGCATTACATACAAAGCTCCAAGGGGACTATTTACATCAGTACTTATACAAAATACAGAATGTTCAAGGTTCAAGTAACATTAGCAGTGTTATCTACAAAATAAGAATGAATGAAGCAGATAATTATGAAATAAGCTATTATATTTAGTAGTAATATAATCAGTGCTGGAAGTAGCTAAATAGTAGTACATTATGTCAGATATAATTATATAGATTTTAGTCAAAAGAAGAGTCGAAGACTAAAAATAAGAGAGGTGTGAAAGTCACTAACATGTATCTGTACATAGGAGACGCAGTTTGGGAGTAATTTAGCCTGGGGAATAGCAGTTTTAATTTATCTTTGAAGATGTGTGCATTATTGAGGTGTCTGATCTGAACTGGAAAGTTCTGGTTATTGGTGACTCCAAAGTTAATCAGACTGACTCTGCTCTCAGCTGCATACCTCTCAACCTGTGAACATTAAAAATCTTAGCATTAGCCATTACAAATCATAGCAGTGGGCCCAAAAGAGTGGAATGGAATAGAAGGTCTTTAGGTGCTAGACTTCACAGTGTTAGTTATAAGGTATCTTTGTACAGTCTTATTTCATTTATTTAATGCATATTCCCTTGAACAGGTCTATCTTTCTGAGGAACATTAGAATCACAGTGATATGCATAAATCATAGCAGTTAAGAGGTATGCTCACCAAACTGGACAATGAGAGGGTACCAGTAAATTGTGCCTCTGATGCTAGACATTAAAAGGGCACTTAGGACTCTTCTCTGACCAAAATGTCAATATGACCATGGAGATGCCCATGGGGAGGGGGGTAAGTCATAGCAGGTGCTCCAGGGGGGTGCAAAGGGACACTGCTGAGCTCTCCTATGTTTCAAGAAGGAAAATTCACTGGTTTTAAGAAGCAGACTACCTTCTCCAAGAATAAAGCCTAGATACAAAGACAAAATAATTGGCTTTAATCACTGTTTTGTTAATTGGTGTCATTCTAGGGGGATCCAGGATGTGTTCCCCTGTGACCAGATGGTAGAAAGATACCTGTTTTGTCAGGAATGGTCTGAAAACATTCCATACCTTTCACTTATAGAATAATAGTTTCACTTTTACTTTCACCCTAATACCTTTTTTAGGCAAAGTTGAACTTTTGAACATACCCACCTAGCAAATTATAGTCCAAACCATATCAGCATAACTCTGCTCAGTTCCAGAAGCTTAAACATTAAAATGCCTGAGCTAGAGGCCATCCTTGCCATTGGAAACATTCATGTTTGCACAACTTACAGAAATTAAATATGGTTTCTAAATAGTAATAGCTCTGTTTGCCTTGGTACAACACCTACCATACATTCAGGTCTGTGGACAGCGGTGGGGGGTGAATCCATATTTACCAGGAATCCCGTTATTTCACTGCAAATTGTAAAATATACCAACTTCCAACATGTTGAAGTTCTTTTCACTATAAATGAAGTTACCTACTACCATGACCCCATCGAAGCATTTAGATTACCTAGCCCAGATAGAAAAGCTACCCATCCATTTTTTACGGATGAATTTAGCTACAGCTGGCAAACATATACAACTTGTAATAAATATGCTCAGAAATAATTGTTAACTTTCTCACTGGGAGCTAGTACTCTTGATCTTGTTTTTAAAAACTGTTCCCACTTACGCAACACAAATGCTGTCTACTCACTAGTTGAATCTGACCATGTGAAAGTAACATTCCTCCTTAACTCTCTAAAATCAATTGATTTTTACCCATTAACATTTTGGAATAGAATAAATTACACAATTTTCTGTATGTTCCTTCCTGATACCAGTTCAGACACCCCAGAATCTTACTTCTGTCATATAAGTGTTCTGAGATAGCTGTTCCCGTTCACCACAAGCACTGTGGGAAAGTCAGAGATAAACCTGTATTACAGAACTCCCACTCAACAAACTCTGCAAAAGAAAGAAGAAACCTTTTAGAAATTTATAGGAAGTGCCATTTTCTCCAAACTTAAGTGTGATGTAAAAATGGTGAACAAAACCATTAAAAATACATTTCTGGAGTATAAATCCAGCTATGAACTCAGAGTCACCACCAACATTAAAGGGAAGTATAAACCCCTTCTTCAGTTATTTCTGGAAACTTAGAAGTATTTCCCAGCTTTGTAATAAGTTTAGTGGTGAGTCTTGGTGTAATTGTTAAAAAATAAACTGAATGAAAATGTGAATCAGGACAAACCAATAATATACATTCACTGAAGATATGAACAAATGGGTTGAAAGAAAACACTGTCCACTTCAAACTTTTGGAGATGTTGACTCCGACATACCCAGGTCTTAATACTTTTATATATTAGATACAAATCAAGGCTTTCAGCAAAGTAAAATAGATACATTTGTCTATAGGCTATGTACTTTTAATACACTCAGCCAGATACAATTTCTCAAATTACTTTGTGGGATATTTTCAATGATAAAACATTTTAAAGCCCAGTCATTGAGGTCATATAAGGTGTTGAAGTAACAATTTACATCACAGATAAATGTAGATCAAAAACACCAAAAATCAGGAGAAAACCAGGTCTTTTAGCTTAAAATGATTTAATTCACTATTCGTCAAAGGCAACTTCATCAGATTGTATTTCTGCTGTCATTTGTTTTTCTTAACATCACAGATAATTTGTTTGCTTGGGGTTTTAGTATATATGATCAAGATATGAGGCTTATCAAACTTTTAGAATGAAACACAAAGATCTGAAGTTGAGCAAGAACAAATATTACATGCTTGTCAAGTCTTACATGCATAGGTCAGATACTGATATCAGAAAGGATAACAATACAATGTTACAGTCAATATACATAATTCACAAGACAAGTATGATTTCATGAAGTTCAGTGGAAGAGTTCAGTACCAGTCAAAGTTTATATCTAACATATTAGATACTACAGCACTGCTAATGAACCTACTATAGCATACTGTCACTTGTGTTTGGTCTACAGAGCAAGACAGGAGATGTGAGCTGTTAAAGAGGCTTGTTATAGAAGCCCTAACTCTGAAATGTTATACTGTCACCAACCTGTGATTTTCAGGTACTGGCTAGTCAGATAGAGCTGGGTGCATTGTGCTATTACAAAATGGCAGAACATTTGTAGATGCTTCTAGAGTTTTGTAGATGGTTCTAGAGTTTTAATAGAAACACAACAATGCATATAAAACAGAAAATAAAGTTACCAATTACCAATAGTTGTAAAAATTATATGACTATATCTATGGCAGAACAGTTACTATAGAATCAAATGTAAAATGTTGCAAAGTATTTTTAGAAACACCTTATTTAAGGCTTCAACTTGCAAAAAATATGGTCCTTCAGTACAGCATACCTCAATTAGCAGAAATAAGAAGCTCTCCTGAATGAAACTCAGAGGCTCTCCATATAGATTGGATTTCAAAATGGCAGCTAGGCTTTAGGAAATAATTTCACCTCTGACCTCAATTAATTTAAATTGACTATACCTTCATTTAACCATGTGTTTACTGCATGTTTTGAGATGGTTGTGTGTTTTGTAGTTGGACATAATTTCTAATTGTGTTATGTCTGTCTTTCTTAATTCAATTTACTTAATAACCTGAAGTGTTGTCTCTTACCAACAGTCTCAAAGGTTTATAGGTGTTTAAAAGGCTAATAACCAGAAGGGCCTTTTTAAGCCTAGCCATGTATTCCCAAATCTCTGACAAGTTCTGTTACCCCTGATAAGTGTAAACAGGGGCCTGGGAGAGAGATGAACCATTTACAGGTGCCTGTGTCCATTAGAGACATAGGTGTCAAACTAGGGATGAATTTCCAGCTGCTGTTATTTCGTTATGCATATCAAACTGACTGCAAAGTTTGAAGATATGGATACTCACAGTAAAAAAAAAAATATATGTTTCAAATTACTACTCTGGAGAAATAAACTAAGCCAAAAAGGACTACAACTCTGGAACAAGAGCAAAGTAAATTAACCCTACAAAAAGCTCAGACTGTCATTAATCTTTTAAGTGATTGAAGGTAGGGTTTGTGTACACTCCAATGGGTTATAGAAAAACTGTCTGACCAATAAATGCAAATTAATACTAAAACTGTGAACATAGTAAAATAACTTATGTGACTGAAAAAAGACATTGACTTGGAGGATTAAATGACATCACATTCTTCCATTCTGCAATGCCAAGAGAAAGAAGTGTCACAGATGAAGTAAAAACAAAAGAACTTAAGGCTGATCATATAAAAAATATTCTCCTTTGTAGTTTAAATGAAAACGTTTGGCTTCCTATCTCTTTTTTTAGCTCACAAAAGAAACAAACAAAATCAATGGTTATTTAAAGAATGTCCATGTCCCTCAAATTTCTTCTGCTCAAACCTTTTAAGAATAATTTACATTCAAAGCATTCAAAGTTAAAGCCACCAGAACATTGTTAAAACGTTGAGAATATATATATATATATATATATATATATATATATATATATATATATATATATAAGGTAAGGAGCTATGGTAGCTTGACTCCCACATTTGGAAATGCAATAAAAGGGTAGAGTGTTGTTTGATATTTGTTTTCTCCTGTATTTTCTGTGTTTTTATGTTTCGGCAATCCATGCCCTAAAATTTCAAAAGGGATTCAGAATCTCAGTAAAAGAGGAATGACAATTCACTGCTGAAATACAAATATGCAAGAAAGAAGCTAGAGTTTTATTGCCAGTTTCTTATTTAGAAAGGTGCAAGACTTCAGATGGCATTTTCAAAAAAGTTCAAAATATGTCAAAGTAATATTTGCAAAGTTATTTGCAGATAAACCTGATTGATTTTTTGTGGGAGGAATGTACGCTTTTATTATGCATCTTTACTTCAAGTTTTTTTTTTAATAGAAGTAGCCTTGTACTGTTAATTATTTCCCTTTGGATGCAACCTCACTGCTATACCTTTTAATTGATATAAAAACATTCCTTATACCTTCTTTGCCACAAATATATTAATTATTAAGGTTACTTTGCATTGTCATGCCTGTGTTTTTTGACTGGACAGAACAATTTACAATCGCTGCATAGCATTAGTTATTTTCCCTTTTAAGACTTTGGGTTCCTTAAAATGTCTGCTTAAAAGCATATATATTTTTCCAAACCTTTTGCTTTATTAAACATTGCTTGTCACATCTGCTTTGTTTAATGCTCATTCCTGATTTTCCTATCCTTGTATTGTCATTTGGTTATTATGAAAGAGCATGATCTAGGAAATATCCATGGGAGTCTGTTGTGTTTCACACCCTTTAAGATCATACAGTATCGCTGTGTATGACATTTTTGAGATTCAGATTTATTGCCTTTTCTTTCATTAACTATACAGTCTGTTATATTGTATTATTTTAATAGAAAAATATTTATCTATGCACTTTTTAAAATTTTGGCCTATGTTGTAGTATATGTATACAATATTAACTAGTTTGAGGCATTTTTGTAGTGAAACTGTGTAGTTACTTAGATATAAGGCTTGATGAATACAGTATCTTTTGCAATCTTTACATCTAATTTGCAAACCTTTGCATTCTTTTTAAGTCCCTTTCTTTTCAGAAACTTAGGCTGTCTGTAGCTGTGTTCTCTTGCAGGATGCAGGTGTAGTGTCACAGAAGAAACTTCAGAACGAACAGAACATTTTACATACAGACTGCTCACATTAGTAAAGTATTTTAATATGTTTGGGCATTTCACTGTGAACTTTTTACATCTTCATAGGTTCATAGGAGGTTATTAGGCTATTGGCCATAGGGCCTTTATAAGCCTAGCCATGTTATACCTTTGTCTTCTTATTGACCAAGTTGTATGGTCTATATTTGCAGCATGAGTCTATGATCAGTGCTGACTGCCCTTATCCAAGAGGCACATAGGTGACACTGCCAGGGTAAATTTACAGTCTCCCATCCAGTTGCCTCAGTTCTAGCCATTTTTATCATCACTGCTTTTAAACAAAGGATCTAGAACATTTTACTTTGACTTTCCTTTGGTTTTGGTGTAGATATATATATATATATATATATATATATATATATATATATATATATATATATATATTTCAAACCCCACTGAAGCCAGAACAAATGCAGAGGACTGCTTCCTTTATATAGAATCTATACTCTGGCAACTGGTTCAGTCAAATAAAATGGTAGATTCCAGATAAAATAAGTGTATTTAATGAATAAAATAAAGCACATTTCGTCCAGTATATTAACTTGAACTTCTTCAGATAAAAAACAAGTACAGATTAGAGTTTTAAGTAACCATCCCAGTTCTCCCATTTGAATTAGTAGTAAGCTCTTAAAGGAACAGCACTACAATACCATCCAAAGTCATTCTTCACTGTTACATAGGTATAAAAACATTGTACAAAGTCCCAGTTATTTAACCTATGTAAAATGTTATTTAGAAAAGCATTTTATAAAACACATATATTAGAACATATTATAGAGCATATTTTATAATGTTTATCTCCTCAAGTTTTTCAGTTTTAGCATGCAGTGAATTGAGTACATGTAATTCAATCCCAGGGTAATATATACATTCAAGCAGGTTTGCCACAGTAATTCTGACTGTTCATGAATTACTGTTAGGGGTCCATCCCTTGGGACAGTGTAAACCTGTTCTATTACCCGGAATTTGAAAGTGTGGTTAGGGTTTGCGCTTACATGTCTAGCTAGTGCATTTTCTGTTTTGTTTTTTAAAATGTTATACGTGTGTTCATAAATCCTATCTTTTAGTTTACGTTCTGTCTTTCCTACATAGAAGGAAGGACTTAGTTGGCATATAGCTAGATAAACTACCATTTTAGATTGCCAATTACATCTATTACTGCTCACCCCTTTCACCAAAAAAGATCAGTGGTGAAAGGGTAATTGGTATGAGCAGCGAGAATGGTAACCACCGATTTATAATTTGAAAATTATTGTATTAATTTAAAGCACATGTTTCAAAAGAGAGCCTACCCTGAAACTTTATTGAATGAGTTAATAGAGGAAGTTACAAACAAAAGATCCACTGGTTTTTATAAACCTGTATTGGGAGGCAAACAAACACAAGATAATCAGAAACATGCTAAATAAAATTGGAATTTATTATTGGACAACAGGGAAATAATGGGCAAACTAAGCACAAGCCCCAAAATTATATTCAGGAAAGGGAAGAACTTGAAAAACTTATTGGAGGTTAGGAAATCCACCACAATTAAAAATCCCAGGATGTTTAAATGACTTAGCTGCCCATACTGCAAATAATTGCAGGAAGGAGCAAGTGCAGAAATTAATGGCAAAGTTTTGAAAAGCACTAACAGATATAATTGCCAGTCTAAAATGGTAGTTTATCTAGCTATATGCCAACTATGTCCTTCCTTCTATGTAGGAAAGACTAGAACGTAAACTAAAATATAAGATTTATGAACACATGTACAGCATTTCAAAAAACAAAATGGAGAATGCTCTAGCTAGAAATGTAAGCGCAAACCCTAACCACACTTTCAAATTCCGGGTAATAGAACAAGTTTACACTGACTCAAGGGGTGGACCCCTAACAGTAATTCTTGAACAGTCAGTATTACTGTGGCAAATCCGTTTGCATGCATTTATTATTGCGGAATTGAATGACATGTGCTCAATTTATTGTATGTTAAAATTGAAAAACTTGAGGTGATAAACATTCTAAAATATGCTCTATAATATGCTTTAATATATGTGTTTTATAAAATGCTTTTTTAAATAATGTTTTACATAGGTTAAATAATTGGGACTTTTTACAATGTTTTTATACCTATGTAACAGTGAAGAATGACTTTGGATAGTATTGTAGTGATGTTCCTTTAAGAGCTTACTACTGAACAATCACATGGGAGAACTGGGAGTGTTATTTAAAACTCTAATTTGTACTTGTTTTTATCTGAAGAAGTTCAAGCAGGGCCGGCCTTAGCTGAAATGGCTCCCTAGGTGAAGTAGTACTCCAGCATCCCTTAAGCCCCACCCACTCCATACTAATGCACACCCCTTTAAGCCACACCCACAGGTAGGCCAGTCTCCAAGAAGGCCACTTCAGTCTTTTCCTTCAATTATTTAAATGCAATCATTCACATTTCAAATTATCCTGGCTAAGCTAATGCATTGCCCATGGAATAAACTCTTTTTTTTTTTTTAACTCAGGGAATGCAAACTTGCAAAGTTAAATATGCATTATTGAATGTTGGATTTCAACTGATGTTAGAAACAAAGCCAGCATTAGAATGCTTAATATTAATATTTAAAAAATCACCTGTTTTTTTTTTTCTTAAAATTGAATGTAAATTTGAGAAAGGCAGTTGTATTGTGCAAGTGTTTGATAAAATCATAGACATAAACTTCCACCCTGTCCCATAACATAACAATATTGCCCAGGTATATTAAATACAACTTGCAATATTGACAAACAAAAATCATAATTAAAATATTAAATACTTCCCAAGTATAAAGTAGCATGTTTGCATAAAGTGGGTCATATCACCCTATGGATATTCTTATCATTTGCTTAAAGGTTTCCCCTTCAAAAAAAAAAAAACAAAAAAAACCAAACATATAATTTTTGTCCAAAACCATGGAAATTAGATCCATATTATGTTAATTTCTCTCCATCTAATAACATCCCAAGTTAGAAGGCCTTCAGAAATAATCTGATACCCTCCTCCATGGGTTTACAGGTAAAAAGTCCTATAAGATCAGTTATGAGGGAAACTAAATCTTCATTCCATAGGTTATCCTTTAATTTCCCTTAAAAATTACAACAGTCCTTTAACATATGAGTATGTTTGTGAAAAACAGGTTTTAGGATTCTAAAGACTTCACTATAATAGGTGGTCTAAATGGTGGCTGTTCAATACCTGATGCACTTTCAGTATCCCCAAATTAGTGGGGGGTCACTGGTTTGGAATTTTTCAAAAACTTACATTTATTAAGTGAAATCTTCCTGTCAATAATGTAATCATCTAATTGTAAATCAGTTTTTCTATATGAAATATGAATTAGTTTTCTAGACACACAGGTGTAAGTCCTTTCATCTTGCAAAATATTAAACATAACACCAGAATAATTGATTGCATCAGAGATGACAATACCACCTCCTGTCAGATTTCACAATGCAAATTGATTTGCCAGTCTTAGAACCTAGAACAGTCTAATTCCTACTGAGGTTGAAGGTGGTAAAATTTAGTTTTCTTCCTGTTAATATATAAAAATCATCCTCAATGGCTTTTTAAATGCCTGAACAATAGGGTACAAAGCAGGATTAAATACACTTTTCTTTTTAAATCCTGCACCCCTATATGTATCACCAGATACTTCTCTCTGTGTACTTCATTAAAATATACTGCTAGATTTAATTTTTGATGTACAGTTTAAGTTCCAGCAATGACTCAGTTATAGAGTTCATAGATTAGTACTAGGTTAACTACCTTTGTGGACCATTTTAAGCCTAGCCAATTACCCCACGTAAGAATCAAACCCTTCACCTTTGGTTTATAAGGCAAATGCCTTAACCATTATGCCGACCAGAGGGATATCCAAAATTGTCTAATAAAATAGATAGATGGCTATAGTTAAAAATATTAAAAGTATTATGTGATAGCACACTGCCATCAAAATCAGATTTAATTACTTCCTCTTCCCTCTTTCCTTTCCTCTGCCCCTGTCCTCCTGCCTCTCAAATTCTGGCAGGGGATACATGGAGTCCTTGACATATCAGGTGTGATTCTATGTTTGAGGTCTTTTCATTTGGTTGGCCTGAATGAGTCTCCAACTACTCCATCTTCTGAAGTGGAGGAAAATCCCTGTGATTATTTAAATTACAATCATAATCAACCTCTTCCCCCATTAGCACTTGCCTCGTTCTCTCCAGGGAACTGATATTACTAATAATATTATAATTTCTACTGTAATGTTTAGACCTTTGCACATTCTCACCATCAATCTCATAATGTTTTGTATTTTTAATAGGATAACCCACCTTACTTTCATACTGTTTAACATCCTTATCAATTTTCATTTTATGCTTATTAAGAATAATTGCACTTTGCTTATCTACTTATCACATACATTATTGTACAGTCATGCATAATTGTCAAATAGTAAATCATACTTGATTTTGCATGTAAATGTTCATTTTCATAAGTTCAAAATTGTGACAATCAAACAAATTCACAAATTCACAAAAGCAATGTAAATAAGGCTCGCCATTCCCATATTATTAGGAAATTTAGTAGTATATAGACCTTCAGATACAATCTTGCATCTCAAGCACTTAGTCAGGTAAGCGTTAGACATCTGGGGGAGGCTTCCTGCAGCACAGACAGTTGGGTTAATAACTGTAGGGGTTCTGCATAGTGCTAAGCAGCACAATATGGACTAATATTTGGACTAAACATTTTTATAATTTTTGATGCTTTGGGTGTGATGTTCAGAGTCATATGTTGGGTTCTACAGAAAGTTTAAAGACAGGAAAATTAATTGAGGGTTAATTACCCCAGTACTGATGCTGATTTATTAGGGAGGCTCAACATTATAACAGAAAATGCCTTCTTCCTGCCTACACAAGGCTAAGGGAAGGACTTTTAATTAACTATTTTTAAGCTCTATTTATGTGCTAATTTTTGGTTAAATTTAGAGGGTCTGGCCTTCAAAGGAGCATATGCAATTAAAAGACTGATCATACTGCTTAAATGCTTTAAAGATTGTTCAAAGACTTTTTCACAGATAGATATGCAGTCTGACAGTTACTTCACTTTTGTACTAGCGTTTATCAACTAATTCAGCTAATGGATTGCTGAACAGAAGTTACACTTATCGTTAGAAGCATTGTGTTACAGCATATCAAAGTCCAAAGCTTTGTTATCGTTTCTTGCAGGCATTGCTGTCTGTGTGCACTTTGTAAATGTAAGAAAGTAAACTAGGAATTTCAAAGTGAGTGCAACAGTAAGCATCAACACATAACTCACACTTAATAACAAGGAAACTGTAATTCTGTTGTTCATTAACTGACTACTAACAATACTCCAGTGCTTCGTTAACAGCTACTTTTATATTCCACTTGGGATATTAATGGCAAAAGTGGTTCACTTAAGCACCTCAAGTACCTCATAGGATCTAGTGGGAGCAGAAATTACTTAAAAGACAATTGTAAAATGATTGAATAATACAGTGTTTATAGACAGCTATGGTCTATGGCAAGAATTTGGGCTTTTAGAATTTGTCATGTCTAACATTCTTAAGCTCAAATCTTCCTCAAACATGTCTGAAAAACTTATCTGTGTCTCTCATCAGCTAGCTCCTATGATAACTACTTTATATAGTTTTCTAGCTTTTTTTTCTTGTTATATTTTATTTTCATCCTGAGGTATTGAATAATGGTATAGCTTTAAATTGCTCCGTTCAGTAGTCATAGACTAAGGTTGCAAATGCACTAGTCTGTTGTCATAGACTGTAGTTGGTGTAACACCATAATCTCTGAATACTTATTCATATATATATTCATATATAAGCCGAAAGACACAAACAAACTGATTCAGTTTAACTGAATGAGCTTTTCATACTGCAGTAGCGTTGTCACCGCACAGTAAGACGTAGTCCCGTTCAATTCTCAGCTAAAGCGTCTTCTGTTTGGAGACATGCATGAAGGGGCGTACCTTCGTTGAAGGTTGTGCATCAGGGCTGGGCTCCTTAAGATAACAAACTAGTGTACCGTAATTTTTTTTTTCCGAGCCAACCTGCAGCTGTAAGTAAGTGGGAGGGCGCTCACCCCTCTCTTGCTATGGATCAGACTTCCTGAACAGGGAGCCGAGCAAGAGGAATTTTATTAATTAAAATAAATAAATAGTTAAAAGTAGCGCCCTTTCTGAGGCTGGCCTGTATGGCGCCCTAGGCGGTCGCCTAGTTCGCCTATGCCTAAGGCCGGCCATGAGTTCAAGTTAATATACTGGATGAAATGTGCTTTATTTTATTCATTAAATGCACTTATTTCATCTGGAGTCTACTGTTTTATTTGCCTGAACCAGTTGCCAGTGTTTCATTTTTGATTTGTTTTTCATTTTTGGGAATCTATACTCTGTCATGAGAAAAGTGTTAAACCTAGTATATGATTGCAGATTCTCTTGGTGGACTATAGTCCCATGTTGCTGCATTTCTTCAGAAGCTTCCACTGCAAGTCATGGCAATAACTTTCTTTACTTAACATGTTTTTGTGCTAACCTCACATAAACTCAACTCACTGTGCAGTTAAGACTTAATGTATTTTACCCCTTATTTTTATGGTGGGTCTTGCGAATGGCAAGTCTGACTGTACTTTTTTCCTTTCTTTTTATAGTAAAGATCTCATCTGGCAATGATTAGTTTTCTAGGTGGTCTGTAGAGTTATTTCCTTAGTATAATACACGAGAAGTCATCCTGATTGTGCATTACCAGTGATGCATTTTTGTACCTATTTTTCTCAATGTTATACCTCATTCAAATACTGTTTCCAATATACTTTACCCATTTCATTCACTTCTGCCTGCACCCTAAAGGCACTTTCTTTACCTTTATCTCCTCTGCATTTAAATATCAGCTGATAGTCACATTAGGATGGCAGATCTTTGTTACTTTTTGACACCTTCAAACTACCATCCCTATTTATAATTTATTTATATTGCATTTTTCCTTTCTCTAATGTTAGTACTAAGTTACCTGAAGAAATGCTTATTGTCTATTCATATTTTATTTATTTATTTGTCATATGTTTACTGAAAACGTCTGATTTGGGCAGAAAGTGCCCATTTTCAGTGAAGGCCTGAGGAGAAAAGCTTCACAATCACACTGTTTCAAAAATCAATTACATATATTTTAAATAAAAAAACATCATGTTACTCTACAAAACACAGGAGTGAAAAAATGTAAAGAGAAAAACATAGAACACATGTTTCATAATAGATTGGAATGAAAAACAATAACATGAGTTGGAGAAAATATGTGAGGAAAAAACTCATTAGTCATATTATTTGTTACATAGATTAGTATGTGATACGTAAGACCTGAGATAATTCTAATAAGATATTCAAATGACATATTACAGATTACATGATTAGAGACAGTAAGACAGTAACACAGTGAGGGTAAATTGACTGATGTCTTAGTATGACATATTAGGGTTACAGAAGAAAGTAAGGATGGAGAGAAAAGGAGATTATAAGAAGAGTGCAGGGTAAGGTGTCTTCAGGTAGCTTAGGTAGTAGGGAGGAAAGAGAAAGAGGCAAAGGAAAGGACTGCAGAGAGAAAGTGGATATGGTAAGGTAGTGGGAAAAATAAAAGAAAAGAGTGGAGGAAGTTGGAGAGGGTTGTAAGGTGTGATTTATGCCGTGCCCTATTATTATTATTTCTCTTTTATAATGACATCATTTTGATGGGTGGCCACAGTGGTGCAAGCAGTTAGCATTGCCACCTCACAGCAAGAGGTTCTTCAGTTCGATCCTCGGCTGGGGTGCCTTCTTTGTGGAGTCTGCATGTCCTCCCTGTGGTCGCGTGGGTTTCCTCCGGGTGCTCTGGTTTCCTCCCACATCCCAAAAAGACATGCTGTAAGTGGATTGGACACTCTAAATTGGCCCTAGGTGTGAGTGTGTTTATGTGTGTGCCTTCTGTGGAAGGTTAGGCGCTGGGCTGGCAACTCGACACTGTAAACCTCTACTGCCAATCATGAGCAGACAGGTGATCCACTGTGGCGACCCCTAACCAGGAAAAAGCCGAAAGAAGAAAAAGAAGAATGACATCATTTTGATTTGACAAATGTATATTCATGTCAGACATATCTTAAGCAATTCACATGGGTCCTGTATTTATTTACTGGGAAAGTCTGACTAGGGAAAAAAACTGTTTTCCGTAGAGGTTCAAGCTTTAAAAACATTGGACATGCAAAATGTTTTATACAATATATATATATATATATATATATATATATATATATATATATATATATATATATATATATATACATACATAAAAAGTAGCACATCATTTTACATATTAACAGCAAATAAAGAAACTTTTTATATTATTTAGTGGCTGTGATATACATTAGCAGTTTTATATGACAACAACATTTACAATGTAGCATTTGTCAGGACTGTTGTATTGTTTTTATAGAACTGAGAAAAAGGTGCATCCATTAGTAATGGTAATTTACTCTAAGTGCTACCAAAGATAAATTAGAAAAAAATCTGAATATTATTAAACAACATTGGAACATTAAGAAGAAAAGTAGATTCATAAAATCATGGCTGATGTCTAACATAAAAATAAAGTTGTCATTACTAAATAGTCAAGTAATATTATGGTTTTGTTAGCAACTTCTGATCTTTCTAGTCACTATTGTTGCTTGACCTTTAATGTTCTTTATAAAGGCACTAATTTATTTTTGTTTTTATGAACATTGCTCAGGACAAACATTGTCTCTTCTTCAGCCTCACTAATTGTCATATACCTACTTGCAGAGACTGCAATTAAGTTATTAATAAGTTTAAAGACAGAAAATATAAAGTAAGATGCAGGAATAAACTGACATCTAAATTTATCCTTGAGATCGTAGAAACATTTAACATACTAGACTCCTTCTGTTACCTTCACCTTGATGATGATTGTTACTTCTCTTTTTATTCCCTATTGGGCATATCCTAGTCATGTACAGAGTTTTTTTTTTTCAGTTTCCAGTTTCCTTTCTTCTACTTCAGTGCATTGTTTGCATTATTTACTTCTTAATCTGCATTTGGTATTTTGCTTCATGCTTTTACTTCTATATCATGTTGATAATTGCAAGCACTTTTTTGTCTGTTGTATAGAGATATGTTTAATCAAAACAAAAAGTTCTTATCATTTTCCAGCTGCTATGCCTGCTGATAAACTAAATGAGATTAACAGATGTACGAGAGAAATGCAGTCGTTGAAAGTATGGAATGTGTTTTGGTGGGTCAAAGTTCATTAAGTACTCATTTTCCAGCTTTAGTCAAACACAGTCTTACTTGAGTCAAAGTAGCAGTGAACAGGCAGGGTTTCAGTGTTTTTCTGGTTCATGGCTTATCACCATGCATCACCGAGGCACATCTATGGAGCTGGCATGTGTAAGCTAGGGGGAATAGACAGCAAAACCTCCTCACGGGGGTGTGGGGTGGCTTGTTCCCTCTAAAAATACATTGTTTTAGATTTCTGGTAGATGTAGTTGCATTTGGATGGTTTGGAGCTCTTTTATACTATGTGTATGGGACCAGTATGAGTTCTAGATTAATAAGTGTAGGTGTGTACTGTTTCTTTAGGGGTGTGTGGCAATGGATGTATAGCTGTGTGATAATGCATATATGTATATAGAATATGTATATAATGTGTTATTGGTAAACTTTAGGGATTGTATATTGTTTTTTACATAGCTGATGTTAAACATGTGGTTAGTTAGCACAAACTAGAAGTATTTGCTAATATGGTTTGTTTGTCAATGAGTTATGATTGCCTTTCATGTGTGTGGGCCAGTGGGTGGTGTTTAAGATCAGTGTGTGTCTTTGGTAGTATGTGCTTTTTTGGTTATATGTAGATTGGAGGTTTGGTGTTTGATCTGAATATTTGATGTGGGTGGCTATACGTGTGAAATGGGTGTGTTCTGTTATTGATAGTAATGATAACTGAGGTAGTAATATAGGTTCTTGTTTTAAGAAGCTGGCCAGATGTCTAATGCTTACAAGATTTTTGAGTCACAGTAAAACATAGTGAAGTGTAAAGAAACAGCAAGATTTACAGCACTAAGATATTAGAAAAACTAAGTAACTTATTCTTATGTGTGATATCTTAAGATATTCCAGGTCACCCAGGGCAAAAAATTAAAAAGACAATTACTTTCTAGTGTAAGAAGACAGTTATTAGAAATAGTTGTAAGTCATGCGGTTGAAAGACACAACTTGATTTGCACAATTGATGTCCTTTAAAGTAGTTTCTCAAGACATGACATTCTATAAAAAAAATATTTCTGAAAATGGTCCTCGGTTTTCAACCCAAAAGTGTACAGCTCTTTTCAAAAGCTAAGAATTTAGTCATAGTCGCTCACGTCCACACTATCCTTGAAATAATGTGCACGTGGAAGGAACTCTGCTCACTATTAAAACCTGATGAAAAATGTGAAATTTCATGCACAATAGAGCCAAAACTGACTCAGGTGGTGCATTGAGTGGTTCCCATACACACACCCCATCGACCCCAAGCTTTTGGGAAAAAAAAGGCCTCTCTCAAGATGTTTTATTGCCATCAATCAGACTTGTAGCATGACGTTTCTACTGGCTCTGTCTGCTGCAGTTCCTAATGGCTCAGCACATTCATTTAAGTAACCATGATATGATTAAATGTATGACAATATCTGCATCCAAATGAAAATGCTTCTGCAGTGCCTAACATACACCGTGACAGTTTATTCCTGGGGTAGCACCTTCCTCAAACCACCCTAGCTACACTATTGTGTCAAAGTACAGACATTTGTCACTGCAATTACTATTACTAGGAAGAAGACCAGACTAAAATCTTTTGACAACTTTCCTCAAACTACAGCCAGGGAATTAATGAAATGTGCTTGCTTTAAAAATTATCAAGTGATTCATATGAAGTTCCTCAAAGAATTGTTCTGAAAAATCAAAATGGTCTATTACCTTTTAAGAGAAAGAAATGATTGTGAAGATGATCCACAAAAACACATCATGGAATGTTCAGAATTCTTTTTTTTTCTCAAGAATGTTTTTATTTTTCAAATACAGTTGAATAAATTCCATAGTATTTGTATATAACATCTTAAATAACTATGTACACTATTTACATCAGCCTGACACTATAACAGAGCTCAATATATACAATTACTTTATAGGTATAACAATCCAGTTATCAGAGTATATCTGTTCAGTTATTGTAAAGTGTCAATTAATGATAAGACTTTTTTCCATGGATTATTAATAAATGGCTTAGGATGGATCCTTAATTCTTTAATTTTAATTTCCAACAATGCTGCGGTCTTCAGTAGGCTGTAGAAGTCTTCCAAAGTCGGTATTGTGTTTGTATTCCATCTTCTTGTTATATACTTCTTTGAGATTGCAAGTATTGTCCATACTAGATACATATTTGACTCATTCAAATGAGGACCTTAGTACACATTTAATAATACTAGAGCTTTAGATAAGTTAAACGATTCATTACCTAAAGCTTGTAAAATTTTTTTAATACCATTCCAAAATGGCTTCATTTTAACACAGTCGAAAAAAATGTGATTCCAATCTGCATTATGTATTTGCTCACACCTCCAACATATTCCCTTCATGGAAGAATTAATTTTAGTAATTCTATCTGGAGTTAAGAATGCTCTGTGCAAGCATTTCCAATTAAAAACTTTCCAGTATTGTGCAAAGGATGTATGTTTTATTGATAATGAAATATTTGATTTAATTTTTAGCTGTAATGAGTGTCCTTTTGTTATATAATTCCAATATGAGGATTTGGGTGTTGTTTTATAATTTATCAATATCTTGTAAAATTTTGAAATGCTGTTTCCCATGTCATAATCATTATATATGATTTCATATAGGTATTTCATAAGTTTAGGTATTTCTTTAAATGAAGAATTACTAATTATGCTGCATAAATCTTGCGAATACGTCAGAATGCTTTGCATAGTTAGCCAATCTTGTTGTGGAATTTTGTATGTTGTTTCTATTGTTTGCATATCCAGAACTTTTAGTTCTTTGATACATTGAAACCAACAAACAAATCCTTTCTGTTCCCAGGAATTAATTGTTTCTCTGTATATTTTATGTGGATAGCTCTTTGTAACTATGAATGGTGTTAAAAGATCAAACCAGATTTTTAAATCTATATTTGCATTAATAATTTTCCTAAATGAGTCAATGTAATAATTAATCATATGAGTTTTAGTGGGCTTAGTTATGTTATATTGCATACTAATACATATGTGCCATGGCAAATTGTTTTTATCTGTTATTTGAAATTTTTTTTGTAAATCAAATTCATTCATTGATATTATGGTTAGTAATTCTTTCCAGTTTGCAGAATAATTTGGACTTTTCCAATCTGAGATTGTTTTAGATATTGATGCTTTTATATATGTTTCTATATCAGGAAAGTTTAATCCTACCTGTTTCCATGGTCTGATATTATGTATTAAAGCTATTCTGTTTCTTTTGGGAAACCATAAACATTTTATTAGGCATGAGTTTGAATGTTCAAAATTCTGATGCATAAAATACAGTGAATCTATCTGAAAATGTTTTATTATCTGCACAGGAGAACTGTTATTCAGATACCGCTTCGTATTCAACTTAGAAGTGCATCTCCATCTGAAAATATGATTGCCAGCAGGGAGTTTTGTGATACTGACATGATTTATCTCCTCAGTGTTTGAGCTGTGGTAAGCTGGTTTAGAAACAATTGCTTTTTTTCTGACTGTACACAATGTGAATTCTTGCCAGAGATGATCAGGGAATAAAAGCTGACATATGCATTAAACAGTACTGTTGCCCTAAAAGATTAAATCCCATGTAATTTTCATGGTGTACTAACACTACTATAGTATAGATTTCCTAAGCCAGTGGAAATAATTGTCATAGTCCAATATACTTATGTAAAACATTTACAAAGGAGGTGTATGTATCTAGTGTGTGTGCATGTGTGTGTGTGTGTGCGTGTGTGTGTGTGTGTGTGTGTGTGTGTGTGTGTGTGTATATATATATATATATATATATATATATATATATATATAAAATATATATATATGTGTGTGTGTGTGTGTGTGTGTGAGATCAGTCCTCATCCCCATTTTTCTCATCTCTTTTGATTCACTGCCACTGTCCTACCTTCTTCAACTGTCACAGGGCTTCTCTCACATAATCCATCCACATTGAGATTTCACTGATTTAGTAACAAATGTATGACAGGCACTGCTATTAATCCTAATTGTAAAAATACATTATCTCTAACTATATGTCTAATGAAATCCGTATTGGAATTTAAAATAAAAAAATAAATCCTAGTTTAATGAGTAAAACTACCCAATTAAAAGACCCTCCTGAAATGACTCTGTCAAAATGTTAACAATAGATTAAGTATCACAAAATATCATGCAGCACTTTGTGGGGCTAGTCCCATGGACATGCTGAATGCTAATGAGGCAGTCTGGGGGAGAGGCATATGATAATTAGCCATGTGCTCTCTATCCTCCAGAACCACCTCCAGGAAGTCATCTACACAATGAGTGATTCAATAAATCACTTGACTGTGTAGATCAGCACAACTGTTCCCACCATGTTGTGGTATTGGTCATGTCCAACTACTTACCATGACAGTGATATGGGGATTGGGGGTGAGGGAACCTCTAGGCACCAGGAATGACTATTTACTTAAGTGTCTTCACAACACTGACATCACTATGCGGATCTGGGTGGGGGGGAAGTCATTAGAGCCCAGGGATGAGTATTTACTTAAGTATCTTCACAGCACCGAAATCACTATGGGGATCAAGGAGTGGTGGGAATCACTAGAAAATAGGGATAAATCACACTTAAATGTCTTCATGGCACTGGCATCATTATGGGGATCAGTGATATGGGGAGCCACTTGATACCAGGGACGAGTATTTACTAAAGCGCCTTTGCAGCACTGACATCACTATGGGAGACAGTCACCAGGGATACATTTATTTTATTTTTTTTATTTAACATTTGTTTTACCAGGATAATCTGACTAGCCAGCTAGTGTCCATTTTCAGTGGACTCCTTGGGTGAAAGGCTCCAAGAACTTACAGTGTAACACATGGCGATTAAAGAATAAGAACAGTTAGGATAACATGTTGAAGTATGCTAACATTTTAAAAGAGCCATAATAATTAAAGGCAAATACATTTAGAAGATGTTTACATACTTCAGATGATAAGATCAGTTAGGATAGCATGTTATATGATGCTAACATTCAAAAGACAGCTAACAAATTAGAGGCAAATTCATTTAAATGATAAGAACAGTTTAGGATAACATGTTGTAGAATGTTAACATTTTAAAAAAGGCAAAACAGTTAAAAGCAATGCAAGCTCATAGTACAAATATGTGATCACAGATCTTATAGTGGTGTAAGCCTAAGTACAATATGTGTACATAAGGTTTTCAAAGTAAGCACATATTTACAATATTTTCAAAATATACAGTGCACATGGGTTGAGCAAAATGACAGCGAACAGTATGCATCAGAGGCCTCAGGGTATTACCAGCCTACAGTGGGGTGAGAGTTTGGGGGGATCATTGCAGTTGAATAGGGGTTGGCGTAAAGGTGTGATTTAAGGAGGTCTTTGAATGTGGATGTGCAATTTTGTAGCCTGAGGTCAGGAGGCAGGGTATTCCATGCTTTTGCAACTCATGGGAGAATAGAGATTCTCCAGAGCTGTTCTTACATGGAATAACTTCTATCAGGGCTTTGTTACTGGATCGTAGTTCCCAGTTGGAGTTGTAGAAGTTTAGAATGCCATTTACCATGGGGTTTTTTTCAGGATGGTATAGTATTTGGTGTGATATGTTGAGTTGGTGGTAGCTTAGTAAATTTGGAAATTCTAACCAGTATAGTTTATGTAGGGATTGGCAGTGGTGGGAGTGTGATTTAGCGTTGGCTGTGAACTTAGCTATCTTGTTGTAGCATGTGGAGATTTTGTTCAGGTCAGTTTTATTAATGTTAGTTAGAGCTGGGGAGGCATAAAGTAATGTTGATAAGAGATGAGTTCTGGCTATGGCAGTTCTAGACTTGGAGGTTAGGAACTGTTTGCTGTGATAGAGGCATCCTAGCTTTTTGTGGACTTTAGAGATAGTTTGTGATATATGTTTATTGTATTTAAGTTGCTGGTTGATTGTAACACCTAATAGTTTGGCCTCTGGTACTGGGGTGATGAGGGTGTTGTTGGCTTAGAGAATGGAGAAGGCAAGGTCATTATGCTTTGTTGCGTGGAACAGCATTAGTTGTGTTTTTTGGGGGGTTAGTATCAGTTGGTATTTGTTTAGCCAGTTCTCTATGTCAGTGAAGGATTCTTGGGCTTTGCTTTGTAGAAGATGGATGTTGGATGCAGAGCAGATTAGGGTTGTATCATTGGTGTATTGGACTATGTCAGCTTTTGTGGTTGCTAAGTGGAGTTGGTTTGTAAATATATTAAAGAGAAGGGGGCCTAGAATTGAGTCTTGGGGTACACCACATGTGATGGGTAGTGGGTGGGGACAGGTTGTTGACCCATTTGACAGACTGTGAGCGGTTGTTTAGGTAACTGCTGAATGAGTGCAGGGTGGGATTGTCGAGGCTGAGTTCAGAGAGGCAGGCTAAGTGTTTATTACGAGAAACTGTGTTGAATGCCTTAGATAAGTCTGGGAAGGTGGCAGAGACAAATTTCCATTGATTCCTGTACGAGTTTATGGTGTTGGATAAGTTAATTAGGGCAATGATGGTACTATGGGATGGTTTAAATCCATGTTGGGGTTTGGAGAGTAGGTTGTTGGATAGTAGGTGGGTGAGGAGTTGGTGATGGATATACCTTTCTAGAATCTTTGACAGGGGTGATAGCATTGCTATAGGTCGATAGTTGGAAAGGTCAGTAGAGGGGCCGCCCATGTGGAGGGGGATGATATATGAGGTTTTCCACAAGGATGGAACAGTGTGTTCAGTAATGGATGTATTTATTAGTAGGGAGATGGGGTAGGCAATGGCCTTAGATGCAGTTTGGAGATATTTGGCTGGTAGATTGTCGGCAGCAAGGGTGGTTGGTTTGAGTTTTGCTAAGAGTTTTTAAATGGTTGAAGTTGGTACTGGTTTGAGTGAAAAGGGGTAGAGTTTGTTTGGGATTTTGTGGGCTGTGGGAGTTATATCATTTATGAGTTTTAGTATGGATGAGGTAAAATAGTTGTTGAAGTTGGAGGCTATGTCAAGGTCTGTGCCTTTGATGTTTGGTGGCGGTGTAGTGGCTTTTCCAGGCTGGAGTATGTTGTTCACTGCAGCCCAGAATTTCTGTGGGTTGTTACTGTGTTTCCTTTGTAAGGAAATATAGTGATTTTTTTTGTCCATCTTGACCTGCTTTTTTGCCTTATTTCTAAGTTTGGAAAAAGTTTGCCTAGTTTCGGGTGCTTTATGTTTTCACCAGGTTTTCCAAGCATTATCCCTATCTTTTAGTAAGGTCTTTGTGGTTTTCTCTAGCCAGGGGGCAGGGTTACTGCATACCCTAATTATTTTGATTGAGGCTAATTGGTTTAGAATCTTCTGTAGAGTTAAAAACAGAATGCATTTGAACAAACAATAGAGCAGGCAATACTATCAATGACAGAAAAGTGCATTGTGACAAACATACAGAGTTATACCCTGTGGTGAATTCTTGTTACAGAGAATATTAAGATTCTTCCAGGTGGTATGAAAATTCTCAGAATGTCTTAAGAATCTCTGTGCAAATGACCATGTTGCTAGGGTATCTTAGATAAATAAACATCCAAATATCAAGTTGATTTCATTCCTACTCATCCAATGCCTGATAATGAAAATTTGACCCAGGCTAAAACAATCCATAGTAGGTCATTTTCTTTTGATGAATTATACTGAACTAGAACACTTATCAGAAAAAACAAACCATTTGCAGTCTTGTTTATTTCTAATAATACATGGGTTGGACCATATTATCTAGCAATAATCCCCATGCAGGTTGGATAGAATTACAAAACCAAAAGAAATAATCTAGTAGTAAAATGTTCACAACACAGAGCAAAGTGATAATTTATGCAGAGCAGATAATTTATAGGTAGACAGGCAAGCATTATGCAATAACATAAATTGTTGTTGTATAACTCTGGAACATGGTAAACATTTAAATGTGTGATCCCGTATAAGGATCCAGTCACAACTGCTATTGATCTCATTAAAATATGATAGCCAGTATGGAGAAATATGTAAGTCTTAGAAGTACTGAATTTAGAACTATACAAAAAAGATGAAAAAATACCTTTTAGAGTAATTCAGCTAAAGAGAGACCAATTCCTATTTTTATGATTATATCCAAATAATTCTAGTATTTAGATGCAGTTAATTTAAATGAATTAATAAATTTAATCAGACTGGGATATAAGAAAGAGTTTCTAGTAAGATTATACCAAATCCTCAAAGTAGACTTTCGAATTAATAAACCATTTTTCACCAGGCAGCAAAGACAAAGGTTTAGAAAATCAAAAAGGTTGAATTATTTAGGGTACATTATTTATTAATATATTAGCATTATCTGCAAGATGTTGCATTAGTAAAAAGTTATCAAAATGGATCTATTTTCTTAGAACTGAGTGTCAAAATCAAAAATATCAAAAAAAGAAGTTTTGAGAACTTAAGTGAGGACTTGTCTGTAAAAGGAGCAGATTTATGTAAATTGCCCATTTCTTGTACTAATGATAATTCATTGTTATCCATAATGGAATGTTATCAACTGAAGAACTAATATGGTTAGAAATTGAAATAATTTGATCGTCTATGAAATATTATTCTCATGTACAAGGTTTGTCAGTTTAAGACCACATTTTATTCTTTGAGTCTGAAAGATTTTTGAGACTAACCCAAGGGCAACTTTTTGCCAAAGAAACTTCAACATAATTTTCTTTGCAGATATGACAAAAAAACCTGGATGGATTTGGAAATAGAATCAATGCAAAATGAAAGAGAAGAGGGGAAAAATGTCAAAAAATACCTATCTGAAATACCAAATTTATGTTTGTTTCCATTACCTAGGTCAGATTTGACCATTTTCATAAGATTGTTGAATTTTGTCTATATATTAGAATGACTATCTGGTTTATACTTAACTCTTAAGTATTTTAATCCATTGGGAGGTATGTTAATAGATGAGCAAGAGACAGATGTGATGGTATGTTTGGGTTGTTAAGGAGAAATAGGTTGATTTATATAAGTTCAGTTTGTAAGTATAGGCTTTACTACAATTATTGATTATTTAATAGATTAGGAATAGCAATGTTAGAACTATTGAAGTATAGTAGAATGTCATCCACAAAGGAGGTGACATTGAGACATTTAATCAAATACTTTGAATACATGGATTACTAAGAATTTTTGTAAACTGTGATAAACTGTGGTTTAAGAGAAATGATAAAAATACAGGGTGATACAAGATAACCTTGTCTTGCAGTTAGTTATAAGATTTAAATTGGATTAAAATCTTACCATTCAAAGTCAGATGTGCAAAGGCTGGATTATATAAGACTTTAGTAGTGTGAATATATTTAAAAAGAAAGCATATTTTTTCTAGTATTGCAGGAAGAAATTCAACATGGACAAGAAAAAAGGCTTTACTAGTTTTGAGAGCAAAGACTAGATGATTATTAGATGTGTTAGCATTACGATTCATGATTTATTCCAGTGTAATGTTGCTTTCTTGTGTTTGCCTTGTTTCCATGAATCTCAAATGACTTTAGATATACATTGGTCAGTAAGAATCCAAAATCTATTAGCTAAGATGGAGACATTCATTGTGATATTAAGATAGTTAAGGGAAACATAATGATAATGTTTTATTAAAAATAGATGCAAACTGGTTTAAGGATGAAAACTGTATTAGATTTATTTAACTATCTATCAGATGAAACTTATACTATTACTAATGTGAGAGATCCTAATTGAATGGTGGTATTCATAAATGTGGTTCAGAATTGCATAGTGCTGGTACACATTACAAGCCATGTAGTATAGTCCTACACATTTCACAATTAACTTCAAAAGAGGAACACTAGCCACTAAACAACTGTGTGTTGGGCTTGCACTGTGATTCAAGTACTTATGACAGCAAGAAGCATCAAGAGTAATTAATAAAAATCCAATTACTTGTGAATTCAGATAAACTGCAGTTCCATAGTAAACCTAATAATCAGTTGACTTAAAACCTGATACGGTGTCCAGCATAGAATGTCTGAGGAGCATCGTATTATGAAGGAATGTGACTGAGTGTATTGTGATAAAAATAAATTGACCCTACATGCAGCAAAGACTGTTGTAATAGGGTGCAGGCAAGCATGCATCTCTGGCCACACATTCTGTACAAATCCACCAGTGCCATAAGGGAGCCCCTGACAATGAAGGGCAACACTGGACTAGATCCCTTAATTTATATTGTATACAAGTTACACCATGTCCACTGTTATGCCAAAAAAAAGAGGGTGATACTTTTGTGGCTTATCTTCTGCCATGAGTTATAATATTGGAATCAACTGAGTTCAATTCTAAAAATCAAATTGTGAAGCTTTTCTCCCTGGACTTCCACTGAAAATGGGTACTGTGACCCAGTTGGTCTATCCCGATTAACTCATTTTAAATAAATAAAAATAATAAAAATGACAGCAGAAAACAGACATCTCTCATGGTGCTCCAACATCTCCCTTATCCAGAAAACTCTCCCTTGGTGGGTCCCTGTCAGATTATCGAAGTTTCAAACTTCAAAAGTTGTATGTTTGGGACCATATGATCAAAGTTTTGAAACTTCAAACCTTTTGAATAGAGATCGCAGTACAGCACAGAACAGTAAATTTACCCTTTTCCACAATGTAGTGTGATCTCGGAGTTGGTATATTTAATTAGCATGGGGTGTGGGGGATGCAGGGATCTTGCCCCCCTGCAAAAATGTTTAAAATACAATTTTTTTAGTTTTTTATTTACTTATTTTTTAATGTTTGAAGTTCTAAAACTTCAGACATATGGTCTCGGCCATATGAATTTCGAAGTTTCAGTACTTCAATAATCTAACATAGATCTCCCTTGACATCTTTCATCACTGCTCTCATGAATGGGATACAAGCATTCTGCAGTGTGTTTCTAGTTCTTCCAGTATATTAATACAACTGCCTGCCATGACCCTCTAACATATACTACCATCAGTGGTCTGGTACCATACTGCAGGTACATTAGCAGAGAGGAACTAACCAGTGACTGAAGTGTGGATAATTGTACCTTGGGCAGAATGCAAAATCCTAGCTTCACAGCACTGGCAACTTTATAACAAGATTCCCATTCCTTTTATTTAGGAGTCTGTGCTTCCGTCGATTTGTTGTGCATGTCCATTCCACCACAAACTCTCCCTAACTCCCATCAAATGTGACCAAAGAATACACAACTGACTTGCCTATGTGTGGGTATATTCAGAATCCTACTGGGCACAACAGGTGGAATGAGTCTTTTGTATCAGAACAAAGTGTGCAGGATGAATGGACAGGCCTTCCCCTGAATACTTTATACAGAAAGAACAGCCAACATTCTTTGAACAAAGTGAACGTGCTATTTGTTGAAGCCCTTCCTAGTCCTGGGTTGCAATAACTGCTTTGGTGTATATGGCATATAATGAATTGCCATGTGGTAGCATGTAAATTGATAAAAGCAGAGAATGTACTACAGCAGGCTTGACCCAGATGAAAGCAAGCAATGCACAATGGCAACAGGGGTGTTTTGTGCAGACAGAAATGTTCTGTCAGCAGTCCAACAATATGCCAGTATATGATGTGTTTTCTCACAGACTGGACAGTAACTCCATCTGTGGGCAATTTGACTTTGTGGCAGTTCTTTTATGAACTGTGTGACTGCTAAGACCAATAATGTTCATAGGTTCATAGGTTCATAGGTTAATACTAGGCTATCTGCCCTAGGGCATTTATAAGCCTAGCCCAGAGTTTTGTGGCTTTCGCCACCCCTTTAGTTTGAAGGATACTATGCCCATTATTTTGCTGTGCCTCTGTCAAGCATTGACACTAAGGTTATCCCTGGGGTATACCTGCGATCTCTCATCCATTGGTCAATATTTCTCTTGAACAAAGCCAGCGAGGTACTCTGCCTCACATGTACCGGGATTTTGTTCCACAGCATAGGGAGTCTCTGGGTGATGAATCTGTCCCTCCAGCACGTTCTATTAATAGCTGTGTTTAGGTTTAATTCTCTTGCCCTTGTAGTTCTGATGGATTTAGATTTTTTGAGGTGAAGCATGTTCATTAATTCCGGGTTGGACATGGCCTTGTATGTCAGGCACAGGTCACCTCTGAGCAGACGGTAAGCGACTGAATAGAGCTGGAGTTCCTTCAGTCGGGCAGCATAAGACATATTTTTGAGACCCTTTATCCTTTTGGTGAGGAATTTTTGGGGCCTTTCCAATTGCTGCAGGTGTCGGGTCAGATACATTCCAAATGGGGCATTGTACTCAATCATTGGTCTGATGAGTGATGACTACAGGGGAACGATGACTTCCCTTGATCTAGATGTGAATCCCTTCATGATCAGGTGGGCAATGTAGAAGGTCTTTCTAACTACTTTGGCAACGTGAGTGTCAAACAAAAGGTTACTGTCAACCTGGGTCCCCAGATCCCTGATAACCTCTTCTGTGCTTAGTGGATTGCCACCTATATTGTAAATAGGGGTAACCTTGTTTTTCCCGAAGGGTATGACTATACATTTTTTGGCGTTTAACTTTAGGCCATGGGTCTGGCACCAGTTATCTGTCTCTATGAGACCCTTTTGAAGGATATCTGTGTCAGATGGGTTTTCAACTATGGTGCCCAGTTTGCAGTCATCTGCAAACTTTGTCAGCCATAATCCTCCTGTGTTTGCTTGTACTTCTGAAAAGTAGATGCCGAACAAGAGTGGGCCCAGGACTGAGCCCTGTGGGACACCACTTGTGACAGGCTTTGAGTCTGACATGGCGCCAGCAACTCTGACCCTGTGGGTTTTGTCACTTAGCCAGTTTGCAACCCATCTTGTGACGTATGGGTTTACATTTAAGCTGGTGAGTTTTTCAATGATACCCGAGTGGGGTATTGTGTCGTAATGTATTACACATGGCTTGCAGAACAATGGTGGGCAGTTAATTAAGATAGACACAGAATGGCAAACAACACTTGTTTTATAAAAAAAAAATGCTGTAAATATATTTAGAATTTTAAGCTGTCAGAAAATTCTGAAATGTAAGAGAATGATAACTCCAAAGACATAGATCCAGCAGAGGTAAGAGAAAGTTTTCACGTTTGAAAAGTTGAACATTTATTATAAACTTAGATGTTTAAGTAAAAAATATTGTAAAATCTATGGCATTAAAAAAAAAAACAGAATGTGCTCAGTTAGAGATATTCAAATACATATAAAACCATATATGTTTTTGTTAATAGGAGTTATAGTTAGCGGAACTAGGCTGCCAAAATGTTATCATTATATTATTTAAACTAGAAGGGACTGCACTGAAGCCATTCATAATCATGAGACAAAAAGTGTGCAAAAGCTATTTTCTAACCTGCTTTAGAAAAAGGTAAATTTAGCATTCATAAGTCATTGAAAACCCAGATGACTACTAGATGAAAGTCAACCAAGTACTGGTGTAATGTGTGTGATGTTAAGATGTTTCCAAGTTCAGGAATTGATGAAAAACACCTGGATGAAATAATGTCTAGCAGCACCTGAGATTCACAAAGGTGTAAGACTTCCACAGGCTCACTGTTACTACTTGGATAGCCACTGTCAGAATCTGTGCCTGCTCTTAGGCAAGAATGTTCTAGAAAGTAGGAAATAAACTGTATCATTTAAATCAATATTGCAGTAAGAATAACCAAATATATCATAACAATTTCAAGTCTTGTTTTCTAGGAGTACCTTGATGTAACACATGATAGAGCTGTTGGTGACTGGTCAATTGCTGTTTTATAGGCTTTAGCGTTAATTACTGATGTGAATCTTAAACTGGTTTTAAATGTCAGCTAATTTAACGTTAAAGCAGAAAGTGTAACTAATTAAGTGACATTATTGGTTGCAGTGCAGTCCTTTTTGTATTCTGAATGTCATCTTTAATTTGAGAAAGTAGGCAAAATATATTATGTTATCCTTAATTATGTGGTGACAAGCATAGGCAAGCATGTATTATGTTATCTTTCATAATTACAAGCATAGGCAAAATGTGTTATGTTATCTTTCATTATGAAGAAAAAAACATTTAAACAGCGTAAATTGGTCTGATTTAATGCTTTAACTAAGTATCCAGTATTATTACTTTCCAGATGGAGCAAAAAAAAAAATCAAGACCTTCCATAACAATTCTAAAAACATACCTCCACAGCTAACTGATGCCAGATACTGCCCACTTCTTATCCACAAAAATGAACAGTTTGCTTGGATGATATGCACTTCATTGATGTTTGTGATGCCCCCACTCTGGGCCAATGATCAAGGAGCCTGAATCCTCACCACTGAGACTGGACAGGGATGTTCACTTAGAACAAAAATGGATATACCCAGTATTTCCAGATGCAGCTCTCCATATCAAGCACACTTTTCCTTAAGAGCACATAAGGAACACACTCAGTCTGTGGGCTGGATTTTTCTATCTGCCTCCCTCCAGATCCCCAGTAAGACTTCCCACTGGCACAGCTATAGAGTTGAGACCTCAGCTGAGTGTCCAAGCCAAGTTCTCTACCACTGTCTCTGTGAAACCAGTGCTTCACATCCCTGCTCCAAGCAGCTGACACACACACTCTTTGAGATTTGATTTTCACACACACACACACACACACACACACACACACACACACACACACACACACACACACACACACACACACACACACACACACCTGGGAAAGGCTGGCACAAATTTACTAGGTATGCCCCCTTCTGCCCAGACTATAAGGTAGTTATACTACCAGGCGACACTCCAAAGCCAGCTACTCTAAGGATCTTTTAAGGGTACCCAATTATACTGAGTGAAATTAATATTAATACAGATGGTAATGTTGACCAAACAACAAGGCTTTCAGGAGTGGCCACAGCATCACCAAATAAACATAAATACTCTCAAATGTTAAAATATTTTCTAAAGGACCAGCCACAATAACAAGTTTAAATATATTTAATAATAAATAATAAAAGAACATGAAAATACTAAATATCTATTTACAATAAACACCAGAGCTTCAATCACAGGAAATATTAAAATAACACAGATGAATAGATTCACACAGATACAGAAAAACAGTATTTAACTAATGTCACTATATTTTCCTGACTGATTTAAAGAATTACTATTCCCTGGTCACTTACTAGACCAAGGCAAGGGGAAGTAGGTTAGGGATCCTTCTCTGTCATGTTTCACAAATAGACTGCTCTGAGACTTCAGTCTCACTTAGTATTAGAACATCATTTTTAGTGATGGATTACTGAATGACATCATATACATCTGGTCATATGACTTCTTGTTCTCATACTACGCCTTTGGCTAGAAGCTTCCAGGATTTAGCACATATGTATTATGATACATATCTCGAGCTTTGTTAAAGTTTATTGCAGCATCTGGAAGCTGTAAAACAATTTTAACACTACTGTTTTTCCTACAGAGACTAACAAGCCATACTTCTTACAGACATTGCATTTTTGGCTTTATTCAAAACTGAGAAATAACATCTTTATGGCCTAAGCCCAGGAATTTAATTTTAGAACATTTTATCGATACATATTTAATACAAGCAACTCTACAAATACATTTTCAACACAAACATTTGTACAAATATATTTGATATACAAATGACATATAATTCTTTACAAAATTCCGGCTAGCTGTGCTGGCATATGTTACACATCCACTGCCCTACTTCTCCTGGCATAGCTGGCAATACCTCACATCGTCACAATGTGAATTTGTATTTCATTTATTTCATAGGATTAAATGATATTGACTGAAATACACTTATGAAGAACATAATGCTGCTGTGTAGCAGCACACATAACTAAGATTCTTCCATTGATTTACACTAGTAAAAGATGGTGTGTATTGTGGTTTTGCCAGGACATTAAGACAATGTGGTAAGGACTTTGGTCACTTCCTCTGATGTGCAATCTCAGAGTTAGTATACTGAAAGTTATATAAGTGTGTGTATGTGGGGGGCGGGGACAGGGAGCTTTGCCCACTCTGCAAAAATGGTGTTTTCAGTGACTCTACTATATTCAGTGGTTTCTTGGATGATGTTCCTTGTGATAGTTTGAATTATAATGCACTAACTTACCGATTTTGTGCATTTCAGTATACACCCTCTCCACAACATCAGATTTACTAATGACTTTAAAATATGCTAGTTTGGTTTATATATATTGGTTAACTTAAAAATAATATGATGGGTTCTGACAGAATGTTTGTTCTGTTATTTTCAGAATATAGAATTCCACAGATCTGGTTCCCTATTTCCTGCTGTCCATCATCTCTCTTGTGACTTGACATGTCCATTTGATTTGTTTGGGTAAGAGGCAGCTTCAGGAGAGCATCATTCCATTATTCAGCCAGCCATCAGGGCTTTTTCTACTTAAACCCTACTCCTAGTCCCAGCAGTATATGACATGTACCTTACAAGGGTCTATATCACGTAGTTGAAATTCTGCAAGTTCGAACACCATATGTTCGAACTTACAGAATTTTGAATACGTACAAAAAAATAAATAAATAAATAAAGGGTTGTAAGCAGGGGGCAAGCCCCCTTGCACCCCCTTAAATAAAATAATACATATGTGTTACAACTGTCAGGAAGTTGTTCCTGTTTTTTATTTTTTATTTTTTCTTAATTCAAAGTATGACAACTTTGAACATATGGTCTCAACCATATAATATTGGAAGTTGTCATACTTCGACTACGTAATATAGACCCCCCCTTACAATGCCAGCTCTGTGCTGCATGCATGTTTCTGTGCAGGTACATTTTCTGTCTAAAGCACTGTGTTCTTACTCTGACATCTGTGCCATGGCAAGACCATGTTGGACAACAGTGGATTCAGATGTGTGCATTTTATACAATATTACCTGTTAAGTGGTATCAGCATTCATATTTTACAATAAGTATTATTTGACTTCAAATGCATTCAAAGCATTCCACATTTATATATAGTGATTAACAGTTAGACTCAGTTTTTAAAAATATATATCGTTTAACAACTATTTAACTTATGCATTGGTGGAAATGTGCGATAAGAATGGGATGCATGGTATGACACAGTCCTTTTTTAAAACACCTAAGCTGTAATCCCATGGGTATGTGACTGACTGAGCTACAACAGAAATCTGAAGTAATGTTGATATAGTCACTAAATATGACCATTATTCCAATGTATTCAGTTCAGCAGGATGAACTGCCATAAAATTATTACACTGATATATGCACATTGACATTTTTACTACTGGGAAGTGCTATCTGGGGTTCACACTTATTATTATTTCATTATTTTTTATTAGATGTAAAATCAATTTGTGTAGAAGCTCACCATAAAAGTAGAAGTTTGACAATGTTTTTTTCTGTCTGATACTTCATTTGACTCACTGGGTTAGGAATTGTCTTACTTTTTGAACCTTTTACATAACTTGTTGCAGTTGTTATTTCTCCTCAGTTTCTAGTACCAATAATGTGCCCCAAGAGCCTTACAAGGAGTCGGGACTGGTGCTCTTCTCGTTTTGTATAAGTAACTTGTCATGGGACCTACCACATCAACATATTCCTATCTATGCTGAAGATATTGTCTTCAGTTTAGCTCATAAGTCTGTTAACACCTATCTGCATCACCACAAAAACATTTTCTTATTAATTTGGAACTAAGTAGCGCACAACAGACTCATTATACACAGCTAAATCCTAAGTCATGGATTTTGGAATAGCAAAAAGATTATATTAATCAACATCAGAGCTTCTGTCATTTCTGATACTTCCACCAATGTAATCCCTTTTGAAAGACAGCAAAAATATTTTGCTACCATCCTAGGCAATTCTCTTTCCAAAATCACATCAAGTGCATTCCATCCAACTTGAGCAATTTAAAGTGGCTTATATTTGCACATTTACTTACTTCTGAAGCATGATGCACTATTGCCATTAATGTGTTACTCCCTAGGCTGAAATATTTATGTATTTCTATTTATCCTTTGTTGACTGGGTTCATCTCACTAAGCTATGTAGTAACTATAATTTGTCTCTCTTTCTGGACAAAATACCAGCTTATTACAAACATACAGAGAATAAAACTCTATAGTTTATTCATCTACCCTGTCCAGGTTAGCATCATTATAAAATTATTACTGAAACTGACTGGATGCCCTTTTCTAGCACAGTATCCTTCTTCCTTCTTCAGTTCTCTTACATTTATACTGCTTGGTGATAGATACTGCCCTGCCCTAGCTAACACATGATATATTCTCAATCCATTCTATTGATTATATAACTCATCCACCAAACTAAAAATACATGATTGTTTATAAATGTCACACCTACCTCATGGAACAGCCTTCCTTTTCATCCTTCATAACTGCAGGATATCTTCCTAATTAAAAAATAGCTAAAAGTGCACTTGATTAATGGATATAAATACATCTGTTTCAAAGATGCAGGATAAGACTTTGTTACATTTCTTCAATATTTAACTGCAATTTCTAATCTTTATAGCAATAGTTAGCACTTTACACATTGCAATCTATCTAGACTTGAATGACATTTACTATGAATATTTTTATAAACTGCTGATGTTTGTTTACAATACCATTGCGTTTATCTTGTTAAGAGTTTCACTCGTTTATGTATTAATGCCTGTGTATGTGTTGTATAGGTATATGGTGGGGGTAGTGGCAGAAAATGGTCCTGTCTCAGCCTGCAGTTTCAGTTAACAAACTTCATATAAATAAATAAGGATATAGACCTGCCAAGCAAGCAAACAAGAAAGCAAGCATCTGGCCAGTTCACAATTCTTCCAATAATTCATGTGATCTTCCCTACAAGCTCTCATTGGCTAACCATAGACGCCAATCAATGGATGCAGGAGTAACTGCACATCTACACGGCAGAAAATAATTTTAACTTAATTATTCAGAAATGGAACCTTAAAGGTCAAGCTACATAAATTTTAGGCATGACAAAAAGTATTTAGATTCCAGTGACACAGCATATACTAGAGGCCAGTCTCTGTCATTGCACTCCAGAGTTTGTGGACAAAAAGAAAAGATACCTTTCCCAGGCCAACTTAACATGTCTATGTCACATACCAGGCTACTATGATGTGCACCTGTTGCATGTCAGTGCTTTTATATCAGTCAAGGGGCATGCCGCCTTTCTATAGTCAATGCCATTCTTAGCTCTTGATCAGCATCTCCTGAGCTTTGACAAACTATATTATCATTTCATTTCTTACATAAAAAGCATGCAACTTCTCAACCACAACAAGGCAACAGGACACTACAACATAAAACAACTCAAGGAGCCTAAGGCCAGAGATATGGGGTGGGGAGAGCTTGTGCTGGAGGCACAGGGATAGTATCAAAGATCTAGCATTCTCATGAGCCCCTGCCACTACTGTATGATGTTCTGATCCCCATTTCCTGCCTCTCTGGTAATTTGTTACATTTGGTAATCCATAGACCTATGCATAGACTCAGGCCAATATACCCTGGATAACTGCTGCAGTCAAGACTTTCCTTTTCTTTGACTGACATTCTAGTTTCTAGAGACAGCTGAAAATGTGGTTGGAAGACTGAGTCACCAACTCACAGACATGCCCCTATGAAAAATGCCACAAAATCAGTGGCAGATTAATGTGCTCTCAAAGTCCATGGAAGAGGTTTGCTTTGTGGCTCATAACAAAACCCCTTCACAGTTGACAAGCCAATTAGGACTCATTGGTCTGTATCCAGAGGTTCTCAACTTGCGTAGGGCGAAGGAGAAAAATAATTGATTAGAATTCCAAATGTGTTCTTGAAATGTATCCTCAAGGAATTTACTGAAGCCCATAATTACAAAATCCTTTCTTTGGGGTTTTGAGGATAAGGATGAAAGTCTAAACTGGTTCTTGTTATTTGGTGAATTGTCAGGCTTTGCTGTTGGCAAAATGGAGGGCCTGATATGTAATGCTTAGCTATATATCCCTAAGATGCTGTAAGGCAAACAAACCAATAATGCTTGTAACCCTGGTACTATCTAGCCATTGCCAATAACATGGCTGTCTTCTGGAAGAGAAAGATACTTTTTCTCTCTGCTTCATCCTCATTTATCCTAACTGGCCAAGTTCACTCATATACATTTCTTCCCTTTTGTGTAACATGTTCAGTGTACATAATGCAACATATATGGCAGAGAGTAAATACTTTGACTTATTTACTGCAGGACTAAAATGAAAACAATGTTATTAGTATTAAAAATTCCATGCATTATCCATCGTAAGGGGATTGGTCTTTGAACAGCCTTTTCTCTATTTTGTCAGTCCTATGTTTTAAATGCTGTTCTTTGTTATTCATATATATATATATATATATATATATATATATATATATATATATACACTCATTGTTTCTGTTTGTTCTTATATTCATTAAATGCATATATTTACTAACTAGTTTCACTTCCTAGGTTGTATAATTTCTACAGATTTTCTCTCTCTCTGCATGCATTCCTCTAAATACATCCTATGTTCAAATATCTGGTGTAGTGCGTATAACAGAAGACCAGGATCCAAATGGAAAATGCACCAAACAAGCCTGCATACAAACTCCATTTATTGCAGTAAAAACACACCAAGATTAAGTGCTTCCGTCTTTCACATAGAAGACTTCATCAGAATAAAGCACACTAATTCAAGAACCATTTTATACCAGTACATGGTACAACACCTTGTGGGAGATGCTCCCAATGTACTAATATTTTCAAAGCACCTCAAACCCACCTAGCTAATAAGATGGCATCTGTTATATTCAAGAAAGGAAATTGTTTTACCACCAGAGTGGAGCACTTGCTCTATGTGATACATGCAATGGATTCTATGTTGGGAAAATGGAGAGGATGTTGAAAAGCAGAAACTATGAGCATGTATATGATATTAAAAACAAGGATACAAGTGCATTAATTAGGCATTCCCTCACGTGTTCTAATTTTAAAGGTCTTAAATTTAGTATTTTGGATACCGTGGGCATAGATTTGAGGGGGGGGGGGTGACTGGAAGAATTTATTAAGTAAAAAAGAGCTGGTTTGGCAACTAAGACTAGCAGCTAATTTTCCACCAGGTATAAATGATCCCTTGACAATACTTCCAGCCCTGAAAAAAAATCTATGAAACTTTTAAGTATTTTAACATTTTTACATGTATTACTGTGCCTGCATTTTTAAACATATGTTTTAGGTATTTAATATATAACAGTGTTTTATTTGTAAAAAGCTCAGTTGGCTTGAATATTAACATCCTCTGTATTTAACATTGCTCATTTGACCATTTTACATGTGACTTTTTTTGACAATACCATTGGCTCAATTTTATCTATTATGTAACATGTACTGGTATAAAAATGGTTCTTGAATTAGTGTGCTTTGGTGGTGGTGCTGCGGTAGCATTGTCGCCTCACAGTTAGACGTTGCCCGTTCGATTCTCTGTTAGAGCGTCTTCTGTGTAGCGGCATGTGTGAATGGGCGTTCCTTCGTTGAAGGTTGTGCGTTAGGCCCGGCAAGCCAGTACGTAAAAATCTACTGCCAATCATTAGTGGACCGGAGTTCCACTGTGGCGACCCCTAACTGGGAAAAGCCGAAAGACATAAACAAACAAATTCTGATTAAGTCTTCTGTGTGAAAGATGAAAGCGCTTAATCCTGGTGTGTTTTTACCACAATAAACGGAGTTCGTATACAGGCTTGTTTGGGATATTTTCCATTTGGTTCCGGCATCCTATGTTCAGTCAGACTTTTACAGATAAAAAAGGCTGTCGACAAACAAAAAATCAATCAAACAAACAGACAGACTAAAATAATATGTCATCTATAGGAATACAAATGATGGTTTCATCAGGTTGTTTGTAGTTTTTCTAGTATAAAAATTCAAAACCCAGATTCATTGAGTGACTCAATAAGATATAACTTTGTAGTGGTATGAGAAACCAGAGGAAGCTCTAAATGCAAACAAACTGATAAAGCAGAGTATACTTTAATGGAAGAACAAACAAGCCTAGAGTATGTAAATAAAACAGTAGTGAAAAAAGGCATCTGAACTTGCAAAGAAAGTGAGATAATTCTTGTGGAACCAAAAAGTAAATAATTTCCATTTTGAGACGAAAGACATCTTGGATGTAAACTTGCCAACTTCTTGCAAGGTCTGGATGATTTCCAAGAAAAAGCAAAGTTCTGTAATAGATCAGACCATCAGTCTTACTGCTGCAAGAAGCAGTACATTTGGGAAGGGTTGTACCACCATTCACCACTGTTGCAGAAGATCCTCCTTAAATGGCAGTCACTGTGACTGGGACACATTCTGTGGACAAGATACAAACTGGAGCTGTCTTGGGCAAAAACTGAGCTACTCAAACTAAGTGAACCCTTTCATCTATTACAGTACGCAAGAAACTGAAAAAGAAAAACAGTTATAAAAGGATCTTTTGTCATATTCTAGAGATAACAGGTCATGTTCTCAGCCAATTACTCAATAGTTGCTCATTCCAATTGGAAAGTAAAGAAATCAACTTCTGCAGTTCTCTACAAAGATTTAAATGGAGGAACTTCATTGAGTAGGAGTGTTTCTCATTTTGTGTTTTAAAAAGTCCATGTCCTACATTGTTCCATATTGAAATGGTCTATCACACATTCATTATTAAGACTTTTTTATAACAAATACCCCTAGTAGATAATATTGAATCAATCCAGTTTACCAAAACAACTTCTTATTATCTAGAAATAACACATTTTAACTATTTCAACTTCTTATTACTTAGAAATAACAAATTTTAACTATTCTGTTAGCTTCCTATCAAAGTTGTAATCAAATGCTCCACATTTTGCCCATTTGTTCCACATTTAAGAGGTAACAATCCACATTTTTAAGATGGAATGTTGAGAGCTACAGCATGGTGTGTCTGATGTGGTTCTGTTAGTATGTTGCACTGCCTTCTCAGTAGAACTACTACCAAATGTGTTTTGAGAGACAGAGTAAACTCCTGTATTTTCATGAGTGAGATTGTGTTTGACACTGTTAATTTATGTACTACATGAGAGTGGAACTTTAGTGACTTCTTGTAGAGCAGTATGGTTGAGATAATTCTTGAATATTCTGGGGAAGATTCATGTGTAGAAAGGGGGTTCTGGTCCACTGGTATGTTCTCTACTTCTTAGTTCTAGGATGTAGACTTCAGTCTTGACTTTTGTTTACTGTTTGTGGGATCTCCTTGAGGTGTTTGTTTTCCATTTCATCTTCTGACAATATGTTTGTTCACTGGCTACATTAAAGATTAAAGCATATGCAGTAGCATTGTCCTTGCCACAAAAGTCCCATACCACTTTTTTGCAAACTATAGGCCCCCCTCTATGACCCAGGAAACCCATAATATGTATTTAAGCTTATTGGAAACACTCACCATAAAACCCAGTACCATATTCATGGGTAATTTTAATTATACAAATAAATGAGTTGTGAAAAAAGGCATCTGAACTTTCAAAGAAATTGGGATAATTCTTGTAGAACAAAAAAGTAGATAATTTCCATTATGACACCACATGTGCAGATACAGAGACTCCTGAATTTTGTAACCACAATCTCCCTGGACTAGATTGTCAGTATGCTAACCAAGAGGGCAAATATATTGGATCTGATCCTCACTAATATGTGAAAGTGCTGCACACCCCCTAGTGCAATGTCCTCTTGGGTAAAGGCAGACTACAAAATGGTTTCCTTTGAAGTAAAAATTAAAACCCAGAACCCCAGCTAACCCTGGAATGTTCAGAAATTACTCTAAGGCTAACTTTCTAGTATTAAGTGATAAAGTGATCTTCTTCTTCTTTTGGCTTTTTCCTGCTCATGATTGGCAGTGGAGTTTTACAGTGTCGAGTTGCCAGCCAAGCGCCCAACCTTCCACAGAAGGCACACACACGCACACACTCACACCTAGGGCCAATTTAGAGTGTCCAATCCACCTACAGCGTGTCTTTGGGATGTGGGAGGAAACCGGAGCACCCAGAGGAAACCCATGCAACCACAGAGAGGACATGCAGACTCCGCACAGAAGGCACCCCAGCCGAGGATCGAACCGGAGAACCTCTTGCTGTGAGGCGGCAATGCTAACCACTGCACCACCGTGACCGCCCTATTAAGTGATAAAGTGATAACCTAGCAAATTTTCAAGCCCCCATAAACTCTGAGAACACTGATGACTATGTAAAACTGTTCACAGAAATACTAAATAAAGATGTTAATAGCTGCATAGAGGTGCTGTACCCATCAGGAATAAGTACAGAATTAACTTTAAAAACATACCACCCTGGTGCCATCACAACACCAATAGCATGTAAAAGAGAAGGAAGAAAATCATGGCAAAAAATTTGGGGGTGTAGCACCCATCAAGTAAATTTGGCCTCTCAGGCCAAGGACATTTTAGCTATGTCCGCAACCTCAAAGGCAATACACAATTGTGTGCAGAGCTCATTATTAATGTAGTCACCAATACTCAGTGGGAAATTATAGCAAACCAACTGGCAGATGAATTCAGCTCTAACTTTACCCCTCTCTCCCCATCAACCTCCTCTCAGGAAATACCATCAAATATAACTCTCCCTGCTATCACTAGGGGCAGGTCATGAATGCTCTCTCTATGGCCAAGAACACAGCATCAATGGGCCCAGACAACATCCCAGGATGCCTTCTAAAAGCATGAAACATGCCTTACCTGACACACTGGAATGGGTAGTTAACCATAGCATCCAAATAGTGTTTATGCCTAAAGAATGGAAAATGGCAGCAGTCATCCCTCTGCACAAAGGTGGGCCAGTTACAGACCCTGGAAACTACAGCCCCATAAGTCTCACTAGTCTCATTTGCAAAGCCATGGAAAGAATTATCATGGAAATAATTAGTAATGACATAGGAAACATAGTTCTCAAATGTACAGATTTTTGCAGAATGTCCAGATTTTCCCTCATATTTTTGGTCTGTTCCTCATAAAAATTGTGTTTTTTTGACAAATCAGTGTGGAATGATCTAAGGATTAACGTAACTATATAGTGGCAAACATCTGAGTTTCAGATTTCATATCATTCAGAAAATGCATAACACAAATCCTGTTATTCTAGCAACTTTCTTAGTTTATAAGAGCAATATTTAAAATGTATCCTTATTTGCGGTCCTTTGTCCCCCCATAACATCAGGCTTTGTCCAGATTCAGAGCCTCTCAGGGAATGGTCCTGAGACCACTATTTTTTGGAATTTACTTCTCTGAAGTCAAGGCCAATAACAAGGGCCTCTGGATTAACAAATCAGAAGATGATTGCAAATTAGGAGCAGACATAGAATCCCCCAATGACATTAATGTTCTCAATGAAGGGCTGACACAGACATATAAAGTGTGTCAGAGTCATGGACTAAAACCAGAACTTGTCAGAGCTTTGGGATGGATGACTAGGCTTAAAAAGGCCCTAGTAGTCATTAGCCTAGTGCACAACTATGAACCTACGAAGCAATACATAAACATGTATTTCTCAAATCTACTTCATATTAATGAACATTCTCATCTGGGAAGGAGACCCTGCACTGCTGAAGAATACAGATGTTTCCTGCATCTCATATTTGTTACATCTAAAATTTGAGGTAGTGGACTAAGGGATATGACTAAGGGATAAGCCTAAGCTTGTCTGGGATAAATGCCTGTCATGCCGGTCCATGCGCCAAAGATAGAATAAGTGAGAATTTCATGTCAAAAGGATTCTCTGGCTGGTCCAAATGATATTTTGTATAATTCTGAAACTTTGTTGTATGTTAAGTGTGAATTTTGTACTATAGTTATTTGAATGACCTGTGACTTAAGATGCTTATTGTAAAACATGGCCATCTGACAGTGGCCAGCTGTGGCCCACTGAAGTAAAGCCACTATCTCGTGCACCATTTCTTGAGTTAGAAAATTGCTTCCATCTAATGAAATGTCTAACTTATACCAGTCTGGCAGAGTAATCCAGAAAGGAGGTTCCAACTTTAGTATTTCAATAACAGTTCCTTTGACTGATTTACAACTGACAGTAGAGTAGATAGACAAAGGTAATATAAAAGCATCTCTTTCTTCCTGGAGTGAGGTAAAGAACAGTGTAAGAGCAATAATTAGGCAGAAGGAAGGCTGTTAGTTAATAAGCTGGTAACCCACTTAACAAAATAATTCTTCTGTGGACTAAAAGCCACATAAGAACCTCTAAAAAAAGACGAAAAAAAAAAAAACAACTACATTCTTTATCATATATAAGGAGAATGTCATTGTAACCAACCTCATATTTTAAACTTATCACACACAAATTTAGAGGCATGACCAGAAAATCTGCTACAAGATACAGTAATATTAGCATTACTAAGAAACAAGTTAAAGCTTAGCTACATAACAAAATTACGAGACAAATATTAACTATAGAACAGACTTGGGGAAGAAGTGAAGAATATCTTTCTTATAGATTACTATGAAGAACAACAGAGCCAAACATTTAACAATTATTGCACTAGTTCCCATGGAATTAAAAAAAAGCTTTCATCATTTTTTGAGGTATTTAATTTAATCTGTGTCTTAGTACGGTAAGTAAGTGAACTGGTCTGGCCTTTTCAGATTCCCTTTATATGTTAAGGAGCATAAGAGCAATCCAGGGAACAGTAGGAAAGAAAGCACAGCTACAAATAAATACATACTAACTCTAAAATTCCTGTATCTTGGAACATTCCCTCTTCTTCAAGATACAACAATCATCAGCTTGAGCTGAGCCCTTAAAAGATTTTATGCCAATAGAAAAAGGGAGGCTGAACCCTGGTAGAACAATGCTAGGAACAACAAAAATAAGAATTTATACTCTTGGCATAAACAACAAACCAAAAAAAAAAAAAAAAAAACAACAACAAAAAAAAAAAAAGCCCACAGGGGATGGAGGGAGGAATTGGCTATTGCAGCACTGATCATTCAAATCTCTACTGTTATGTTAAGTGTACTTACACAACTATACTATGTTCATCATATTGTTCATTTCTGCAGTAGCTTTAGCTTGAAAGGACAAAGGATGTTGAGGCTGGGACCAAACAGACTTCAGATATCATATATTTTTCATGTGGAGTCTTGCCTAGGGTATCATAAGAATCATGGCTGCTGGATTACCCTGGACAATGGTCCTAGTAAAGCCTGATGTGAATCTAGAGAAGGAATTATGCTTATAATGCTTTGTAAAAGGATCTACAGAGGACCAAGTTGCTGCTTCTAGGATACGTCTGGAATCCAACCCTTTCCAAAAAGCCATAGATGAAGCCATGGCTCTGGTAGAGTGGGCCTTGAACCTGCCTGGAACAGTTTTGCTGTGGTAAGCATAACAAAAGGTAATGACCTTAGATAACCATTAGGAAATACTCTGCTTAGACATTGGTTATCCCTTTTTCTTACCTTCACAAGAAATGAATAATTTATCCAAAGATCTGAAAGATTTAGTTTTGTCAAGATAGTACCTGAGTTGTCTGTGGGCATCTAAGTTATTGAGTAACTTTTTCCCTCATTTTTAGGTTCATGAAAGAAAATGGGGAGATGGATAGACTGGTTTGAAGTAAACTCAGATACCACTTTAGACATAAAAAAGGATTATTTCTGAAGAAACACTGTCCCTGTGGAAAATGAGATAGGCTAGACTTACTGGAAGAGCTTGCAACTCAGATACCCTTCTTACAGAGGTCAGAGCAATCAATGAAATTGTTTTCCATGTTAAGAACCTCAAGTCAGCCAGGTTAGCTGGTTTGAATGGATCAAGTCTTAGCTTCTCTAACACAAAATTAAGATCTCAAAGAGGGGCCACTAGTTTTCTTGGAGGCCTCTTATAATAAACTCCTTCCAAAAACATTTTGATCCGTGAATGCATTCAAAGAAGTTACATAGGGAGCATGCTAAAATGGCTGAGAAATTAACCTTGAAGGAGGAGTAAGAAAGGCCATAGAATAATAACTCCCACAAATATTATAAAAACAGAGAACAACTAACCCTGAATAATAATAGATGATTTTTAGTAGCAGGTTTTCTTGCCTCCATTAGTAGCTGCTGCACATCCTCAATAAAGAAGTGGCTAAAAGGAATTAAGGCCCTATCACCTAGACAGTCAACTGAAGTTGATTTTGGATGAGGTATATCAGACACCCCTGTTCTTATGTAGGTAGATAAGTTCTGTGAGGAAGCTTGTGATAATTGCATCTGGACATTTCCGAAAGAAGGGAGAATCATGGCTGCCTCGGTCAGAAGAGAGTTACCACAATGATCTTTGGGGATTCCTTCTTAATCTTCAGAAGTACCCTAGATATCAATGGAAAGGGTGGAAAAGCATACAGGAACATTCCTGTCAAAGGAAAAGAAAAGCATCTGTCTTCCAGACATTCTTGCATGGAGTCCTAGAGTAGAATCTTGCATGCTGATTGTTCAGAGAGAAGGCAAACAAGTCTACTTGAGAAACTTCCCACAGATGGATCAAATCTTGGAAGATGCCTTGGTCTTTCTTGTTTCCATTTCTGGTGGGTCTACCTTTATCCTGCACAGCCTGTCTGCCACACAATTATGCTCTGACAGAATGTAGGATGCCTGTAGAATAAACATGTGTTGTGAAACTATATCCCAAGCTAACATGGCTAGCTTGCAAAGGGGGTATATCCTGGTTCCCCCTTGCTTGTTGATGTACCACATGACTGTGGTACTGTCTATAACAACTTGAAGAGTTGAAAGATGATTCATAGTGTTGAGTGTCTTGATCAGGGCAAGCATCTCATTTATATTTATGTGCTCGCATCTGTCCTTGGTGTTCCACATACCTTGCACTTCCTTTCTGAAACTGCTCTTCAAGCAAAGTCCAAGCTGTGTTTGGTGACTGACTGCTTTGGAACAGGGAGGAAGAAGGGGAGACCTGGATTTAATGATATTTGTTGTCTCCAACAAGTCATTTTCCTTCTGACAAAACCCAGCACTGGGATTCAAAAGGACAAAAGATGTTGATGCCGGAACCAAAGAGACTTCAGATATCATTATATATTTCCCATATGGAGTCTTACCTGGGGTATCATGAGATTTATGCATACCATGAGATCCCAAATCTTGAGGTATTCCCTCACAGTGATCAAAGTCTGACTGGAAAACCTTAGAAATCAATATAGATATAGACATAAATATGTTTTTTTCCTGTGGAAGAAAAGCTCTTTGAACTGAGATGTGAAGGAGTCAAAAAAGACTTTTGAATGTTCTCTTGGAATTCCAGCTTGTGTAAGGGATCCCTTACCCAATTAAGAGATTCCTGACACTTTGAAAAATATTCTGAAAAGATAAGCAAGTTTTCTAAATATGGAAAATGTGTATACCCTGTAGCCTGCAATGAGTTATAACTGGAGCTAGGCAACTTGCATAGTGGATAGTCCAAAGGGTAAGGAAGAGAACTGATAATGTGATCTAAACACACAAAACCTTAAACGGCTGAAATTTGGATGAATAGGGATTTGATGAGAAGCAGCTTTTAAATATAGTGGTACCAGGAAACCTGAATGAGGAATAAGAGGTAACAAGTTGCTATATGACAGCATTTTGAACTTGGGCACTAGCACAAACAGGTTTGGGAAAGAAAGATCCAGAACAGGCCTCCAAGCATTTTCTTTCTTTGGCACTTAAACATTCATGAATAAAAACCTTTTCTTACCTGGGAAGTGGGAACTGGTTGTATCACTCCCTGGGACAGTGTGTGATGAAGGATAGGTGGAAATAAAAGAATCTGGTCTAGTGGATGAGGGATTACGTCCTGGAAAGGAGGAATATCCTCCCATTGCCATTTGTAACCTTGATAAATGATCTCCAAAACCCATTTGCCTGAAGCTATTTATTGACAAAGAGAAAAGTGGAAATTCAGAATTTCTAGAAGGGAAGAGGGGCTGTCAGGGTGGGAGGGGGTTACAAGGTCCCATAAACAGTCATTATGACTTGTTGGACTGTCGTTAGTTTGGGGGGGGGGGGCAGAATTCTTTTTGGAACCTCTTTGCCATTTTCTTAAATGTCTTGCAATCTGCATTCTGTTTTTTGCCAAAATTGGATGAAGGGTTAGAGGATCTCTCTTTGAAAAATTGGAAAAGGAAGGCTGAAATATCTTAGAGATCCCCTGTATCAGCTTAACCCTTTTATCACACTTCCTGATCATCTCAGTAGCAGAGGGGCCAAAAACTAAATCTATATCCAAAGAAGAATTTAAAATCACATGTTTAACATCATCTGGGAGGTTCTGAGAATGCAACCAGGCAAATGTTCCCAAAACAATACCTGTGGCCATAGCCCTGGGAAAAGTATCAACTGAGTGATATACACACACTGTAACAATGTGTAATGACCTGTACAATAGAAGAAACTCAATTATTTGAAGCAGAGTTTTTTCTGACACAAAGAAACTACAAACAACATTTCTCATACTTTCACAATTAGAAGAAACTTTAACATATGAACCTGACAATTCAAAAATAAGGAAATCAAAGTTGCAGAAGCATACACGTTTTCCCATACTTATCAATAATTTTCCCATCCTTATCAGAAAGAGTAGGACTGGAATTACTAAATGTTTGGCACCAGTGGGGTCAACTAAAGCTAACTGCTGGGTCAGGTTTGGAACGAGTGTATAAAAAAATGAAAATAATTAGAAACGTTATACATCCTATCTGCCATTTTAGGGCCAGCTGTCTGACTATCAGAAAAAATGCAGGCAATAACATGTATCCTCTAAAGCTGAGAGAACTGGAGGAATAAGTGTAGGTTCCTGGAAATTCCTTCTGTAACAGCTCATAGTATTTTCTGAGGGGCTGAGAAACTTCAGCGTTCTGCCTCTGAAAATACTGGACACATTATGGAAATAGTCTAAGTGAAAGAGAAACACCCACAGGTAGAATCAGAAACCGAGCTTTCCTCTGATTCTGAATCAGAAATCTGAGGTGAAAATTCTGTGTCTGTCCCTTTATCTTTCTGTTCAGATTCAGAATCTTGAACCTCTTCAGGAAAATAATTTTCTCTTCCTTTCTTTTACCAGAAACTAGTTAATAAGAGGGATTAATTGCTTGAATTAAACCCAGAGTCAGACTCAGTAAATCCCTTCTATCCAATGGAATGTGTGGAGGAACAGGAACATGTTTAGTTTTCTGTTTCTTTCTGACAGGGAAAATTGAGCTAACCATGTTACTAATGACAGCAGCAGCTTCCACAGGGATGGGCACAACATTCTGAAAAAACAGGGAAGACTTCCCTGTACCCTTTTCTAGGACCCACAAGAGTGGCTCTCCCTTGCTCAGTGAGGGGACCCCAAATGCCACAGAAGTTTTGGCTAATCCCTAGTCCATATCAGAAGCAGATGTTACACTAGAGGATCTGAATTAAAAGATGAGTGGCCTGAGGTAGAGCTAATGGCCATGGCAGTCACCCACTTGCGGCTGAGGGAAATTGCTAGCCTGCTGTGATAGCAAAGGCTGTTTGCTTAACTTTTTCTTTTTGTGGCTGGAAGAAGGACTGTTTGTGGGACTGACAGGTTGTTACATGGTCAAAAATGGTACTTCTTTCCTTGGTAAAACAAGAAGCAAAAGCTGGTAAAAATGTAAGTTTTTAAAAGTAACTTTTTCACAGACAAAAACACAACAGAAAACACTTTAAAACACTCAGCCAGTCCCAAAAAGTAAAATAAACATGATTTTTACACAGGAAAAAAAAGTTTAATTAAATATTTTACACAACTTTTAAACTAACAGGAAAAAAGAACACTTGTGTTTAAAAGTACAATACAGTCTCATGATAGTCCATTAAAACACAGAATTCTGAACAGGAAAGTGTTATCAAGCAAAACATTTTTTAAATGGAAGTTTTTGTACAAAAGGGAACTTCTCTCCCCAGGAGAGGAACAGCACAAGTTGACCATCAGTCCTCGAACGCCTCAGAGGGGAGTATTCAGCAGCAGGAAAGCTCTAAAGGGCTTGGAGCTAGAGCTAACCTGTCTTTTTGGAAGCTTTGGCTACTGGCTGGTTGTTATATCCTCGGCAGGCTATAATCTATATAGCTAAGGCCACTGCAGCAGTGATCAGTGTGATGAATGCAAAGCTTTGAGTTTTTGGCTCAGTAGGAAAACTATTGCTGATTGTTATACATTTCACTGATTGCAATTCAGCAAAGATTTGGAGATTGTTGTTGAAAGCTGATAGCAGCACATTTATATAGGGGTGATTGTTGGTTAAGACATAATTTACTGATTGCTTCTGTCCATCAGAGACATGGGTGCCAGATCAGGGATGAATTTTCAATTTCCCATCCAGTGGTCCAAGTTACAATTAAATATGGTTTGGGAGGAACTTTGCTTCTCATGGATGGGGAGCCTGTTCAAGAGAAATGGAATTCTCTGGGATACATATCTGTCTCTCCAATATGTCCTACTTATGTTTCAAGCAAAATTTAGTGCTTGTTTTGCAAATGTGAAAAATGTTCATCAGAACAGAGTCCAGGGATGCCTTGTATGCCAGGCATAGGCCACCCCTCAGTAGTCTGTAAGAGCCTGAGCATAGAGATAAGGCTTTTGAGGTGATCCACATAGGACATTGTGTTTATACCCTGTACTGAATAAGGACAGTTCCCAGTTATCTAAGATAGTTTTTGTAAGGAACCTTTGTGGACTTTCCATTTGCTGCATGTGTCTGGTCAGGTACATACCGAAGGGTCATTATACTGAATGATGTGTCTGATAAGGGCCAAGTACAGGGGTCTATATTATATAAACAAAGTTTTCTAATTTTGAATACCATACGATCGACACCATATGGTTGAAGTTATAAAACTCTGAATAGTAAAAAAAAAAAATTTCCCAAACACTGTCTTCCAACACAACGTAAAAAATCTACTACGAAACCTGCGTTTGAAATATTAATTTAAGCTTCTCTTTAAACATGCACTTTTCGTCAGATTTAAGTATCCAACTTCATCAGAAACAAAACTTTAAGTTAATAATCTACTAGAGCATTTTATAGCATTCAAATCTCATTGAAATCACATTGAAGTCACGCAGCACTACACATGTACTATGCAGAGAGCTCACCCTACTGGTGAGACTTGCAACTACTAGTTAATTCTTTATTTTTTATTACGAAACCTGCGTTTGAAATATTTATTTAAGCTTCTCTTTAAACATGCACTTTTCGTCAGATTTAAGTATCCAACTTCATCAGAAACAAAACTTTAAGTTAGTAATCTACTAGAGCATTTTATAGCACCCAAATCTCATTGAAATCACATTGAAGTCACGCAGCACTACACATGTACTACGCAGAGAGCTCACCCTACTGGTGAGACTTGCAACTACTAGTTAATTCTTTATTTTTTATTGTTTGTTTTTATATATTGTTTGTTTAATTTCTACCTATATAAAATCTCATATACATGCAGGTCGCAACTCAGAAAATACAATGCTATAATGAACAATGATAAAAAATATATAAAAATAATATACTAACAAATGTAAATATAAAAACGTATAAAAATCTCCAAGTAAAGAATTATGTTAAGCTTTATATAACTAACAATGTTAAAATAGTTAAAAATAGATAAAAATAAAGTTTTGACTTGTAATTTCGATCTCAAAGAACTGCACATGTATTTGCTCATAAAAGCAGCAAAGTCTCAAATCTAAAAATACAAATGAGAATTCACCTTAACAGATTTTTCAAGCGTAAGACACACATAATCGAATTGATTTTAGGAACACACTGTTTAGTAGTAGGCATGGTAATTTCCAACAACACAATGTCTCAAGAGAGGAAAGGGACATACTTAACTTTTTGAGTTCCTCTTATGTGAGAATTATGAAACCAGATAAGGGAGGGGGCCTGGCGATTATGAATGTAACAGACTATAACCAAAGAATGTTATCGATCTTAAACACTGAGACATACAGTGAAGTGTCAAGGAATGAGTTAAATATAGCTATGAATAGAGTGAATTCCTTGTTGTATGATTTATATATTGAAGGGCGTATTGACAAGAATGTGTTTGAATTCTTGAAGATGCCAGCATCGAGACTACCTATTATTTTCGGAATTCCGAAAATTCATAAAAGTGTAGCAGACCCACCAATGAGGCCATTAGTAGATGCAAGGGGAAGTATGACATATGCTTGCGCTAAAGCTGTTGACAACATTCTTAAAAAATATGTTGCCCAAGAGACCCAAATTTCAAAAGATTCCTGGTCCTTTTTGCAACATATTAATCAAATTCCATTTTTTGAAAACACCTTATTTCTGACAATAGATGTCAAGGATTTGTATTCTTTGATTCCCCACCAGGAAGCCATTGAAAGGTCAGCACTTTTTATGGAAACCCATAATGCCCCTAGAGATGAAGTGAACTTGGTGACAGAATTAATAGACATAGTACTGTCTTATAATTATGTCACCTTTAATGGTAAATTTTACCATCAAAGAGTGGGAGTTGCGATGGGGTCCTCATGTGGGGCCAGTGTGGCTAATACGGTCATGGCACACTGAGAGAGACAACATGTCTTACAAAATCCTTGGTGCCAACAACACATAAAATTTTATATGTGATTCTTGGACGACATTTTTGTGATGTTTGTCGGCCAGGAATCAGAGGCACTGAGAATGATAGACATGTTCAATAACAGCACGGAGTTTTTGGAATTCACTTATTCTGTATACAAGGACAAGATTTCATATCTTGACATTGAATTAAGGAAAGATTATAGAGAATTAGTTTATTTAGCAAAAATTTTCCGTAAGAGTACTTACTCAAATTCCTTCCTTCATTTTTCCAGCTGCCACCATTTTTCACAGAAGAAATCTGTGATTAAGGGGCAGTTAGTTAGGGCAGCTAGGATGTCCACAAAAGATGAGGACTTTATAGCCGAATGCGATACACTAAAGAACTTTTTCTTACAGAGAGGTTACCCTCTAGATTTGTTCATGACCCTCCTTGAGGAAGTGAAAGCTAAGAGACATGGAGGAGTGTCCCCACCAATTTTGTGTAATAAAAATATGACTTTGGTTTGTAGTGACAAACAGGGGTCTGATGAGTTGTTCAGCCCTTATTGCTTTATTTCCACTTTTGCCATGGAATCCTTTGAAATAGTTAACATCATTTGTAAGAATTGGGGGTTACTGCTGAACCATAATGAGACACGTACAACTTTCCCCGAATGCCCGAAAATAGTTTTCAGACGTGGTGCAAATTTGAAACAAATCTTAGAAAACAGAGCCACTGTGATGAAAAAGAAACTGGGTACATTCAAATGTTATATGTGTAACCAATGCAAATATATCCATGAGGGTAACAGTTGTTGTATTAGGGATGTTAAGATCAAAGCCAAGGACAAATATGATTGCAACAGTAAGCAAGTAGTGTATTTGGCAAGTTGCACCCACTGTCCCGCGTTCTATGTCGGCAAAACCGACAGAAGACTAAGGGACAGGATATACAAACACATATATAGTATTAACAATAGTAAATCCACAAATGCATTGGCAAGACACATTTTAGAACAGCCCACACATAATTTCAAATTTAGCGTCATACAACAACTATACAATGACGGAAGAGGTGGTCCAGAGTCACTTAGATTGGAAAGGTTAGAGCTTTGTTGGCAATTGAGGCTGAATGCCTGCCAGTTTCCTGGCCTGAATGAGTGTAATTCGATTATGTGTGTCCTACGCTTGAAAAATCTGTTAAGGTGAATTCTCATTTGTATTTTTAGATTTGAGACTTTGCTGCTTTTATGAGCAAATACATGTGCAGTTCTTTGAGATCGAAATTACAAGTCAAAACTTTATTTTTATCTATTTTTAACTATTTTAACATTGTTAGTTATATAAAGCTTAACATAATTCTTTACTTGGAGATTTTTATACATTTTTATATTTACATTTGTTAGTATATTATTTTTATATATTTTTTATAATTGTTCATTATAGCATTGTATTTTCTGAGTTGCGACCTGCATGTATATGAGATTTTATATAGGTAGAAATTAAACAAACAATATATAAAAAACAAACAATAAAAAATAAAGAATTAACTAGTAGTTGCAAGTCTCACCAGTAGGGTGAGCTCTCTGCGTAGTACATGTGTAGTGCTGCGTGACTTCAATGTGATTTCAATGAGATTTGGGTGCTATAAAATGCTCTGGTAGATTATTAACTTAAAGTTTTGTTTCTGATGAAGTTGGATACTTAAATCTGACGAAAAGTGCATGTTTAAAGAGAAGCTTAAATAAATATTTCAAACGCAGGTTTCGTAGTGGATTTTTCACGTGGTGTTGGAAGACAGTGTTTGGGAAGTTTTTTGTTTACCTGTTTCAAACCATTTTCAAAAAAAAAAAATAATAGAATAAACCCTAAACTAAGGGTTGCAGGCAGAGGGGCAAACCCCCCCTGCACCCCCACCCCCCGCTCATTAAATATACCAACTTCAAGACCGCACTATAATGCAGTAAAGGGAAGACTTGCCCCCCTGATTTAACCCATTAGGTTACTTTTTTGCTCTTTTTTTTAACTATTTGAAGTTTTATAACTTCAACCATATGGTGTCGATCATATGGTATTCGAAGTTATAAAACTCTTTTCATATAATATAGACCCCAAGTATAGTGGTACAATGACTTCCCTGGACCTATATGCCATGCACTTACTTATAAGTTGAGCAACATTGAAGGATTTCCTTACTACCTTGGATACATGTTGGTCGAAGGGCAGATTACTGTCTACATGTGTTCCCAGATCCCTGTCTAGTGGGTCAACTCTTAGGGATCTTTTAATGATGATGTAGTTTCCTGTGGTGGACGATTTCACAAAAATTACTATAATGCATTTCTTTGCATTGCATTCAAGCCATGGCTTTGGCACTAGTCATTTGTCTATGTTAGACCCTCTTGTAAGATGTTAGTGTTTTGGGGGATTCTATGACTGCTCCCAGTTTGCAATCATCTGCAAACTTTGTCAGCCAGAAGCCTTTGACAGTAGCTTTGACTTCTGAGAAATAGATGCTAAAGAGGAGCAGACACAGCACAGAGCCTAGAGGGATTCCACTGATGAGTGGCCTCTTTGAGTGAGTGGCCTCAGCAATCCTAAGTGCTTCCTTAGATAACTGGGAACTGTCCTTATTCATATTGTCTTCATTATTCTCCCTTCTATTGCAAATGTGAGACATTTATAAATAAATTCTTAAGCCACATTTCAGTAATATTACTTTATCCCATTAACACTACAAATACAAGCCAGCTGTTAATAAATCCTTAAGCTGTTGTCCTGTAACTTCAGAAATAAATTATTTACATTGAACTACTAACTACTTATTTCTTATCTGAAAATCAAATAATTAAGCTCCTTTACTACATTCTTGGACCAAAATGAAAGGTCAGCCAGCATGTCCACACTTGGTTGCCAGCCTCATAGTTATTATCAAACTCAGGCAGTGTAATAATTATCTGATGCTCACAGACAATGAATTATTGCTTAATGTGTTGTTATCCTTATGTGAGAAATGCAAATACTTAGCCAAACTAGCTTCTGAGACATAGCAAATCTAGGGCTCAATGTAAATCAGACACTACAATGTGTATTAGCACTGGCAAAGTAAAAGATCAAAATATAATAAACTATTCCAAAACTAGTGCACCTAGACACCCTTCTAACAAAAGTGTAGTGATTGGTGACCACATTGTCAGACAAACTGACTCAACTCATTCAAGGCTGGACAAAAAAAGGGTGATGGTGAGCTGTCTTTCAGGAGACAAGATCTCTAATATATCAAGGGCCTTTAATACTCAAACCAAATATGATTATGACATGGCAGTTGTCCATCTCAGTGTGAACGATCTAGCACTTAAAACCCTGCGGGATAAGCAAGAGATAGGAAAGAGCTGTGCATGAATATCATAAGTGAGGGTACAACCCTGGCTTTGAGTAGAATCCTTCCTTCGCATCCTGTGATGCCAGAGTGGATGGAAAAGATGCAAATATCGCAAAATTCAAAGACTTCAAACATACCAGCCTCCTAGCATTATATGATAAAGTCTTACTATTTGAATTTAACTGACACAGCAAATGCACTGAGCTGGCAGTCTCTACACAATCCAAACAAAATGGGAAGATTAAAAGCAAACTTGTCTGGTTGTCCACATGTATAAATAAAACAGGCAATAAAAGGAAAAAAAATGCTTTTTAAACTATGCATCAAAACAAAAAGCCACTCAAATCAAGATAAATATAAAATATTATCAAAAGAACTGAAAGACACATTGAAAATAAAGATACCCAATGAACTTAGACAAAGGTAATCACAGATCTTTCTTTGCTTATTTTGGAAAACTAATGAATAACACCAAACATTACTCAGAACTTACTCTGAAAATGGCACTACCTGCTCCAATCCAGCAGATATACTGAATATACTAACAAATTCAGTGCACATTTCACCCCTGAAACAATTATACAAAGCCCACATATACCATGAAATCTCAACTGCCTCCTCAACATAACCAAAAACACTTGCTAAAAGTAATCTCCCAAACAATAAATACATCATCTATTGGACCTGATAATAAACCTGGTTGCCTAATAGGTAGTACAGAACATGCCCTAGTGGACCCACTCCTACAAGTATTCAACCTGAGCTTAGCCACTGGTTTTGTCCCCAAAGTATGGTAGCACAGCTGTTGTGATGCCATTTCACAAAGGTCGACCCACTACTGTCTCCTGTAGATTATAAACCCCCTAGCCTGAGCTGTCTTATCTGGAAAGCCATAACACATATCATAACTGACCTAATTAGCTATGATATCAACAATCTTATCAGGTTTGACCCTTAACCGTTTGGCTTTGTTAAGGGTAGATTCTATATAGTAAGTTCATAGGTTCAAAGGTAGTTACTAGGGTATTGATCTGTAAGTATCTTAAGAAGCCTAGCCTTACATTCCCCATTTTTAGCCCTTATATTTTGCATAAAAATAACTTTGAAACAGGCCGAACAAGATATGTTGGGACATGTACATGTTTCGTCTATCCATGAATGGCAAGGGTGCTCAAATAGCAGTCAGTTTGTGGTTCATTATCCAAGCATCCAAATTACATTTGAATAGATTAAGAGAAGTATGTTACTTTGTGTGGAGTGCAAGACTGTTCCACAGAAGTGGTATTCTCTGTGATACAATCCTGTCCCTCCAAAATATTCTCTTTATTTTGCAAGAGGTTGAGATCCCTTGACCTGATGTTTATGACACAACTGAACTTGTGAATGTATAGTAGATCTGACAGATTAGTGTCTGTTGAAGCTCTATATGCAAGTCAGGGGTCATTTCTCTGTAGCCAGTATGATACTAAGAAGAGTGATGGTCTGCATAGTTTTTATGAATTAGGATGCTGATTTTTTTAGTGAGAAAATGCTGTGGTTGTTCCAGTTGTGACAAGTGTTTGGACAGGTACATACCGAAAGAGGAATTATGCTCAATGATCACTCTAATAAATGCCAAATACAGTAGAACAATTGCATCCCTAGATCTGGATACAGTACCTTCAGATATAAGCCGTGCAATGAAAAAGGACCTCAGTGCTTACATGGTGATCATTGTTGACATAGGTTCCAAGATTCCTAACAATGGAATTGATTTTTAGGTGTATGTTATGATAGCTACAAGAATAGTCATACTTGCTGAAGGATATGATTGCATACTTCTTGGCATTTAGTTTTGGTCCATGGTTTTGACACCAGCCATTTGTTTGGGATAGGGTCTCTTGGAATGATATATCTAGTCAACTGGATTGGGAGGGCAACACAAGCCGTAGGTTTCAAATACTGCTTGTTCATATTTGCATGCAGGAGAGGCTGGAAACACTGGCTGTTTATTCCATGTCCTAAAGACTCCTTAGGGGCAATCTATGCCTTGCGCTTTGAGCTATTAAGGATCCAGTACTCCGGGATCTCCAAGACCTGTTATATCTGTACAAGAACCAGGGATATAAACACGCTTCAGCAAATAACAAAAGCACAATGGCGAGACAAATTCATCACACAACACTTATGTCTCGTCTGGAACAAACTTCCACTTCAGATTGAGCACCATGTTATAGTTTTTTCTTTCAAAAAGGAGTTAGACAACATGTTGGCTATCCAGAAATGCACACCTGGTATGCCTGGCATGTGGCTTCTTGAAAAAGATGGTGAGGGCTAGGGTGGGTACAGACAAGGCATGACTGGTCACTGCACCTATTGCCTTGTGTTTTCTATGATTCTATGATTCTGTGTTAAAGATATGATCTTCACTGTTCTGATATGATATCAATAACAATGCAAAGGTTAAAGTTTATACATAGTGGCATGGTAGAAATTATAATAACAACACAGTACAAATTATAGCAAAGTAGTCCAAAAATATTTATAATAACAAGACAGTACAAGCTATAACAAAGTAGTTCAAACATATAATTAACATAGCAGAGAGGGTAAGCTATACATCAAAGGTATTTACAAGCATCTTATGCCAGAGGTTCTAGCTTAATATATTAAGAAATGCCTAGTAGCTATTTAGAGCAGGAATAGAGTATAGAGAAAAGAAGAATAAAAGTGGCAGGATATGGAGGGTAAAATGTGAGGAATTATAAAGATTAGAGTAGAGGAGATAGGGTGATGGAATATAAGTAACTGGTGAGGGAGGGCAGTGTAGTGCGTAGGAAGAAAGATAGTACAGTTATAGTAGAATGAGAGAGAGAGTAGTGGGGAGTGTTTTCGGTGGAAGCTAAAAGTGTGGGATAGAAAGGAAGAACTAGGTCAGGGAGAGGAAGAAGAACAAGGTTATGGAAGGGGGAAGCTTATTATAGTTACAGATCCAGGTTGAAAGGAGGTGGTTATGAAGAACAGATTTGAAGGAAGCAGAGCTTTGGCAGGTGCAAATGTTTTTTCTCTATTTAGTTATTAGTGAGAGATGCAATAGTAGCTCTCAGCAGTCTGTTTGTGAAACCTAACAAAGAAGGCATGTCATTTTGTCTTACTTTAGTAAGTGAACTAGAGTACAGGAATTCTTTAGATCAGTCAGAAAAATATAGTGAGATTAATTAAGTATTATTTTTTTGTATCTGTGTGAGCCTTTCCATTTGTATTATTTTTAATATTTCCTGTGGTTGAAACTCTGGTGTTTATTGTAAATATATATTTAGTATTTTCATGTTTTTTTATTATTTATTATTAAATATCTTTAAACTTTTCATTGCAGTTGATCTTTTAGAGAATATTTTAACCTCTGAGAGTATGTATATTTATTTGGTGGCACTGTGTCTGCTCCTGAAATCCTGGCTGTTTAGTAAACGTTACAATTGGTATTAGTATTAATTTCACTCAGTATAATTGGGTACCCTGGCAAGAGCCTTAGGGTAGATGGCTTTGTGGGTGTTCTGGTGGCAGTGTATTGACCTTATAACCTAGACAAAGGTGGTAAAGCTAGTAAAACTGTTTCAGCCTTTCCCATACTTGAGTTTGTGTGAAACCCAAAGCTCAAAGAGAGTCCGTGTATCAGCTACTTTGAACAGGGATACTGAGAGCACTGATTTTACAGAGAGGGTGATGGAGGACTTGGCTTGGAACACCCTGTTAAGAACTTAACTCTATAGCTGGGTCAGTGGAAAGTCTTAATCGGGGCCTGGAGAGAGAGAGAGAGAGAGAGAGAGGGAAACCCAGTCTCAGATCGGGAGTGTGTTCCCTGTGTGCTCTTAAGGGAAATTGTGCTTGGTGCAGAGAGCTGCATCTGGAAATACTGTGTGTATCTATCTTTGTTCCAAGTGAATGTCCCTCACCGGTGTCAGTGGTGAGGATTGAGGCTCCCTGATTACTGGCGCAGGTAATGTCAAGGCACTATAAATAATTATTGTCATCTTGTGTAACTATATTAGAATGGCAACTTTGAACCCACAAATGTAAGTGTTTTTGCTTTTCAGGGAATAAAGAAATGTTGCTTCACTGAAGATGGCTTGATAACCAAGTATATTCTGCTATAAGATGCATTCAAATTAAAGACTGCACTCATATCCTAGTTAGATTTTTTGTGATTTACCATGGGTTGAAAGATTAAGTTATACTACTCCCTGCCCTGTAGCCTAATTTTACCTTGCTTGATTGCCTTCAGGCAGGCTATTTTAATATAATCCAAAAAGAAAAAAGCTAGTGCTTAGCCAAATCCCAGTTCAGCAAAGAAATAAATCAGCAAACCAAAAACGTCACTGGGAACTGCTGCTGTACAAATGCTGTAAAATGTTTATTAAAACACAAAATAAACCAAAAAGTATCAAAGTGAACGCTTTCGGGCTAGGCCCTTCTTCAGACAAAGTGCTTCTCACAAACGTCACATTTTAAAATAAACATACACCAATCACTCTTCAGTAAAAAACCCCACCCTGTTTTGATTGTTAGCTGAAACTAACAAGTCATCATTAAAAACACATTGCCACTACTCTTACTTAATAAAAAGTACGCCTACTTTTAAGTGTTGGCTTCAGAGGCACCATATCATTCAGCCCAGGTTGAATATGGGCTGTTAAATCTAAAATCCACTTTGATTCTATGGTTTCTGTTTTTAACCTGATGTCACCCCCTCTTTTATTAATGAATACATTGGCTATCACCCTAAATTTAAATCTATGTGTGGGATTATCCTTTACATGATTATATAGCGCATTGTGCTCATCACAGTTCCTAATTGACGAAATGTGCTGTAGTATCCTGACCTTAAGCATATTGTTGGTTTTACAGAAACCATAGAATCAAAGTGGATTTTAGATTTAACAGCCCATATTCAACCTGGGCTGAATGATATGGTGCCTCTAAAGCCAACACTTAAAAGTAGGCGTACTTTTTATTAAGTAAGAGTAGTGGCAATGTGTTTTTAATGATGACTTGTTAGTTTCAGCTAACAAACAAAACAGGGTGGGGTTTTTTACTGAAGAGTGATTGGTGTATGTTTATTTTAAAATGTGATGTTTGTGAGAAGCACTTTGTCTGAAGAAGGGCCTAGCCCGAAAGCGCTCACTTTGATACTTTTTGGTTTATTTTGTGTTTTAATAAACATTTTACAGCATTTGTACAGCAGCAGTTCCCAGTGACGTTTTTGGTTTGCTATTTTAATATAATATTGGTTTTACCAGAAAGTTTGGCATGGGAAAGATAACATCAATAATGCACTTTAAGTTTATATATATATATATATTCCCCCCATCAAACCCCTCATACTGGACATTCGCCCATTCAAAGCCCAGAGATTTGAAGAATCCCAGTGTCGGGGATCCCTTCAGCTCCTCCGGTGCAAGAGTCATCTGAAGGAGCTGTCATTGTAGCGGACATCAGGGATAGACTTTGCACCCTCACTGACATGACAACTGAGGATATTATGTATGTTCTTATTCCCCTACCTTCAGTGCTGACATGGGCATATGGACTGCCTATACCCAGTGACCACTTGTATCTGCTCCTTCTTGCACTTGCAGGCATGGGCTGCCATCGTTCTCTTGGACAGCCTGCCATTCCCCACACCAGGCTGCCTACCTGCTTTGTTATTATCTCCACCCTCAGATGTGAAGTCTGTCTAACTAGATCTGTTTGTGTGGCCCACCAGAGACACCAAACTTCCCTTAATATTCTCCTGCCTGGACTGTCAGGCACCTGAGGTGCTAATCATACTTGGGTCACCTGGCTTTCCATTAGGTTTTGTCTCTTCTATACTCTTCTGGAGTAGGCATATAATGCACTTCAAATCTAATTTGAATGAAGATTGTTGTCCATAGTCTGTTTCCATCTTACTCATACCTTCTCACATGCATCATTATATTAAAGTGCTTATGCTCCATAAGCACTTAAAAATACCCAAATATGATGACATTAATTGACCAGTAAATACATATCATTAATGCTAAATACAAATAATAAAGTCCAAGTTACAAAACCAAGCTCAAGTGCTTATTTATGAACCAAGATGCCAATGAAGTTCTAGATAAATCTCCCTGTACTAACCATGCATGGTTTGCCAGTTATGCTCAAAGTACACAATGATCATATACTCATCTGTCTTTCATGAAACCATGGAAAGAAAGAGAAATGTGACTGGTGATAACAATGCAGGTCAACAAGCAATAATATATAATATCCAGCAGGCCGAAAAAAAGTTAATGCAATCAGTGGGAAAATCCAGAAAATCAAATAGTCAAAAATGCCACTTACAGCAAACAATATAAGAAATTCCTAATAACTATATTGTAACTGTTTGCCTGATTTAGGATGGGGGGTGGGGTCACCTGCTGTAGAGCCAAGCTGTCAGGGAAGATGACTGGTTCTGTAGACGAGGTACTGACCTATTCCTACATGTTAGGAATGCTGCTGCTGTTGAGCACGAATGCTAGCAATCAATTAAGCAGCCCCAATTAATACTGCATCTGTTTAAATGATTAAAAAAGTTTGCCTGCATGTTGGCAACTGAACCAAGCAGCTAGTATAGCTACGTGCTACAGAAATAAGAAAAAATATATATTATATTGCTGAGTTGTAAGACCTTCATTTTGTCTTCAGGTCTTGTTTTGCTTAACAGTTATGATTGGAGTCACCAGCTGGGGAATTGCTCATGGTAACAGTTGCTCTATATATATAGCTCAAGCAACAAGGCAAGCAGACTGACAGTCCACCAGCAATGGTCAAGCAAAATAAATAAATAAATAAATAAAAATAACCAGCAAATAGTGTTGTTTTATTGTAGAAACCAGTATCCCATTAACACTCTAGCATTGTATCAGCCGCTGAATGCCCCATTTAAGCGGGCACTGCATCCAAGGCAATGGCAGCAGCAGTAAAATAAGTAAATGAACAGAGAAAATGCAGGGTGCACACAGTAATAAATAGTTTTGGCAACAACTCCAGCAACTGAAAGATGCATATACAAGCAGCAGTACTCCCCATAATTTTTAAGCTGGTTTAGTTTGTAGTATGCCTGTTGCACCCTAAAAATATTCACACGGGTAACACTTTTGCCGGATCTTTGGTTAAAGTCTTTACCTCACAGATGCAAGGTACAGTGTTTGATTCTGACCTCTGGTTGTTGGCTAGGCTTGTAATATTCTGCAGACTGATAGCCTAGTATTTAACTATGAACCTTTGAACACAGATATATAAGCACCTGTGCACACTTAACCCTTGTCGTGAGTGTAGCTGATGGAATGCTATTGCCTTTGTTAAACTGGGGTTCAACATTTTTTATGTGTTTTATTTCTGTTTTAATAAGTAATTGAATTATTTCATTGGTTTGTGTGTGATGTCCTGTGTGTGTTTACGTGTGCATGTGTGTGCATAGAGTCTCTCTACTGTGTGTGTGTGTGTGTGTGTGTGTGTGTGTGTGTGTGTGTGTGTGTGTGTGTGTGAGTTTGTGGACAGATGTGCATGACAGTTTTACTTTTCAAAGTTTTGTAAAAAATATAATATTACTTTACAGTTTGTCGCACATCACAACTTTTGTGCATATTTAATGAAAAATGCAGATTTTATACACCTTTTACATTTCACATCTTTGCTGAATTTTTACTAAAAGTGTAGATTTATATAGCCTTTTCAGATTTTACATCTTTGTTGCACCTTCACTGAAAAACTCGATTGCAAGTTTAGCGCATCTTTTTGCAGGGGTCTTTCTGTTTTCCTTCCATACAGGTATATTGTTGCAGTTCCTCTATATACCACCAGGGATGCTGTAAGAAAAGACAGAAATCATTACCCCCCCCCCCCCCCCCCGAAGGTGAAGTCAGACAAATCAACTCATTTATTTCCTCCTGTGGTTAACCTTTCGGATCACAGACTGGTACTGCTAGAACTTGGACTGTCAGTATGACAGGTATATACTTTGCCAGGTTAATAATGGGATTGTGCATTTAATGAATGAAAATATGTCAGCACGAAACTAAATCTTTTCCTAGAACTGTCTACTTCTCTGACAGTGAAATAATGATGTACTCCAACTTTAAATGTTTTGGTTCCTATGTTTATGAAAAGCATCATTTTACATTTGTAGCCAGAAAGCAGAAAGGCATGGGAAAAGTTATAAGAAAAATGCAGGTGAACTCTGTAATGAACACATATTATAATTATAGAAGCTATTATGAGCTGAAAGTAAGTCATATGCTTTGAAACACTAAACCCTCCATTTCAGCTTGCATTTTGTATATCTTTTACATTTGTATTGTCTTTTCATATTTATTTCATTCTTTAACAATATGTGCTTTTTCTGTCTACAGCAAAAATCATTGCTCACTAATTAAGAATTCAGTTTGTTTCCATGGTGACAATGTGTGATTAAAGAGACTTATGACCTTTGTAGTAGAAAAGCTATAAGACAGATGACTAGTAAGGAATACAGATGTGATTTTACAGGCATGTAATATTGAACATAGCACGCAGTATTAGTTACAAAAGGAAAGATCCTTATCAAAGAATGCACAGGATGTATTAAAACATGAAATGTAAGCATCCCTTTTTAGTATCACTGTGATATTCTGTTGATTTTTGTCATTTATTTTTCTCCTTTCTTGCGTTGAGTGAACAGGTGTGCTTTCTTCTTCCAGCAGTGCTAAAGGTTCCTTACAGGTGGGCTGCAAATGTCTATCTGTCAGCAGTCTCTTAACATAGTAGAAAATATGTTAAGTGCAAAAAATGGGTCCCTTTTTTAATGTACTTTAGAAATCTTATTTTTCAGATGAAAGATTATGCTTTGCATCTGCAGATCTGGGATTCCTCATACACCATACAAATTTTACAGTGCAATTTTCCCTTTTTTGTGAACAAATGGCATGGTTTTCTTCATGTGATTTAGGTAACATATAATTATTCTAAGTTATAACGTAGGCTAAAGATATGAAGAACTTGGCATTTATTAGGATCTTACTGTTCGTTCTTTTACAATAATGTTCAGAGTCTCCTAAGCTACCTTACACAATTGCATATGGAAGCACACTTGTGTGCACACACACACACACACACACACACACACACACACACACACACACACTACACACCATCGAAAACCATTTTGTAAGGAGCGTGGCTCCCCCCATGAGTTAGAGGAGGTTAAAGTGGGTTTGTAAAAATGATACAACAAATTAACATTGAGCCCACTTTTACTTTTCATAAATTTACTTGTACTGCACATATACAATGAACATGCTTGCACTTTGACCTCTTAGAGTAGACATAAGGTAAATGCAGTTGTTATCTTAATTTACATGCACTCATAATTAAATATATACATATATATATATATATATATATATACATGCTTTATCTATCCCTTACTCAAGTGTACAACTCTAAACTTCAAAACAAGATATCTGTACTTACATGTACAAGTAAGATTCTTGAAACATGTCAAATTTATACAGAGCTAAAGCTAGGTTGCTTGGCGTCCTGTCCAAAGTACCCCCACATCTGGCATTTCCCATCAATTTTAAAAATCCCTTGACTTGAGGACAAATAAAAGTCATTTCAGACTGGGGATAAAAAAAAGTCTTTCTAAACTTGTCTTGAGTGTATTCTGAAATGGCTGTTTTCCCCAAGCGATAGTAAGCAGATTTTATAGCTCCTCACTACAGTAACTAATAAAGAAACATTGCAGAATGCAGTTTAAGCAGTTGCAATTCACAATCATGGCTGGTTAAATAACTCATACTGGTGCTTCAAGGCACCTCAGCTAAAATGCCAGTCACACCCCATAATAGTCTACACCTGGGTCTGCTGCCCCCTTCATTCTGCATGTGCTACAGGTTTGAATTTATATACCCAGTTACCAACAGAAAAAAGATAGGAAAGACATTGAATAATTAGTCTATTATGTTGGCCTTCTGTAGGCTGACAAATGCCACCGTAGGCATTACACAACTGTTCAGATGGCTTTAGAATGTGAACCTGTCAAGTGTTATCTTAAAACAAGAGAAGCATGAAGACTGCAATTACATGTTTGAAACGATTAACTGCAAAAGAGAATTGTGTTTGATGAAATCTAAAGATTATGGTAAATGGTTAAAAAAGTAAACTTATTCTTTTCAGCCTGTAACAGAAATCAGTTTACTGTAGCTCTAGGTGAAATATACAGCCATCTCATTGTATAATACCAGTATAATTTACTATAATTGCTCTTAGAGGAATATTAATCTGTTGCAAGCAAGTAGTTTATAGGGATGTGCACTTAAACAAAGACATAGAATGCAATGTGCGCAACCACACACATAAGCACACACACTTGCATGCACGTGCGCATGCGCTCGTGCACACACACACACACACACACACACACACACACACACACACACACACACACACACACACACACACACACACACACATTTCCACTTTTGGACAGTCAGAAAAGGGATATATTAATTTTTGCTTGCAGGTGATTTTTCTTTTTAAATCAAATGTTGGATACCCAGAAGATGTAGCAGTTGCTGCAGAAGGGATGAGGCAACTGTAATTAATTTTACCCTGAAAATATTATCTTACTGTTTTACAAAACAGAAAAACATTTCCATTTTTAGGAAATAAATATTTTTTCAAACATGACTGAATAAATAAACTTTTTCTTGACATCTTTTAACATTAAAATGTACATTTGTTTTAAAAAGGCAGGTTCAGAGGAAGGCATGCAAGTAAACAATAAACCATGACAGGGAATGCACTTAATGGGACTAAAAGATGGATCCCGTCTATAGTTTAGACAGTCAAAACTGTGAGTTTCAAGCTTATGAAAAAACAAGCATAAGTAAAACAGTGGAGGCCAAAACTGCTGTTTTCATTTTAAATATATATATTTTTTACATGGGGCCTAAACCCACATCGCTGTTATTGATATATACTCACTCCAAGACTGACCTCAGAGAAAGGGAATACTCCAAGACACAGCAATCTCAGACTTTGTAAACAAATCCGCCACTTACATACATTCTGTCAAGGATTCATAGATATTAGCTCAAGTTCAGCTTGTCCAACTGTGTCACCTACAAGCAAAACTGAGAGATATGCATCGGATGCCCATATCTCTGGATACTAAGATATGTGTCGCTTTCACCATCTTAGCCAGTGAGACCTTTCAACAATTTAATGGAGAAAGGCTAAGGATATTTCAGGCCTCAGCTTTGCAAATCCTAAAACAGTTCCTTGACATCATGCTGTAGCATTTGGAGGAGGTTATCTGGTTCCCCAAAGAGACTGTAGTGGAGAAGAATAACATGATGTAGGCATTTTACAATACAGCTCATTTAGGTGAGACCCTGGGAGCTGTTGCTTGAAAGCACACACATAACTCTCAACCTTCCATCTCCAAAATGAAACACTTGCCTTCATAATGTGGAACAAATGGGCAAAATGTGGAACACATACTAATGGCTTACTAGCAACTTCAACTAGGAAGGTCATGGGATGGTTAAAATATGCTGGTTTTACTTATAAAGAAGATCCTTTAATGAATTAATATGATTATTTTCTGTTTGCCATGGATTTCACTTAAAAAAATTCCTAACACTGAATGTGTGACAGATCCTTTCGATGTGGAACTTTGAGGAACTTCGAGGAACATGAACTTTTTAAGACCCCAAATGAGGTACGTTTCTCGTAATGAGGTATACTTGAGAGGTATGAGCACACATTGCCACTAAGACTCCTGGTCCATGGAGACTTCATTGCATCGACAGGAAGGGACTTCATTCACCTCCCTTAAAAGCTATGCTGTCTGTAATACACAGGTCATTTATAGTGTGTCTATTCAACATTGGTGGTTCTGATGACTCTTACATCTGGTACACATCAAATGTTCCTGCCAGAGGATTTCCTATAGGATCATCTATTTGGTAGGTGCATAGACAGGACAGATAGACAGGTCTATATACAGCTGTAAGCTGGTAGCAGGTCACAAATGATGTATTGTTTGCTGTGTGCTGCAGATAATGCTAGATATGCCCTTGAGCTCCAAATGATGAACTACCATCCACATCCCCTAGACATATAGCCATCTCATCTGGACAAAGCCAAAAATAATGGGGTGGAACAAAGGCCCAAACTTTGGGACAGATTTTAAGTATCACTCATAAACTTGGGAAGTTGCTAGAATAACAGGTTTTGCATTCACCTGCATTTTCAGATGAATATGAAGTCTGAAAATCAAACGTTTCTCATTATTTAGTGGCTTAAGTCCTTAATGATTTGTGAGAAAACCACATATTTTATGAAGACGAGACCAAAAAACATGAGGCACAAATCTGGACATTCTACAGAATTCTGGACAGTTGAAAGGTTCATAGGTTCATAGGTTATTACTAGGCTATCTGCCCTAGGGCATTTATAAGCTCAGCCAAAGTGTGTTTGGCTTTCGCCACCCTTTTAGATTTGTAGACTGTGCCTTTGAATAGTAGGTCACAGAATATAGCCCCTTTATGGTTAGTTTATTGTGCCTCTGTCTAGCAGGGGCCCAGAAGAGATCCCAGGGGTATACTTACCATCTCCCATCCACTCGTCAAGATTTCTTTTGAAGAGGGTCAGTGAGGGGCTCTGCCTAACCTGGACTGGGATTTTGTTCCAGAGTGAAGGGAGTCTCTGGGATATGAATCTGTCCCTCCAGCATGTCCTATTTATTTCTGTGCTGAGGTTTGAGTCTCTGGAGTGTGTAGCTCTAAGGGATTTGGATTTTTTGAGGTGGAGCATGTCCATTAATTCTGGGTTGGACATGGCTTTATATGTCAGCCACAGATCGCCTCTGAGTAGGCAGTAAGCAACTGAGTAAAGCTGGAGTTTCTTTAGCCTAACTGCATAGGGCATCTGTTTGAGTCCCTTGATCATCTTGGTGAGGTATTTTTGGGGTCTTTCCAGTTGCTGCAGGTGTCGGGTACGGTACATCCCAAATGGGGCATTGTATTCAATTATGGGCCTGGTGAGTGATGAATAGAGTGGGACAATGACCTCTCTTGATCTAGATGAGAAACCTTTCGTGATGAGGTGGGCTATATAGAAGGTCTTTCTAACCACTTTGGCAACGTGATTGTCAAAGGAGAGATTGCTATCTACTTGGGTTCCCAAATCTCTAATTACTTCCTCTGTACTTAATGGAATTCCTCCTATGTGGTAGTCCGTGGGCACTTTGTTTTTCCCAAAGGGTATAACTGCATTTTTTAGCATTTAGCTTCAGGCCATGGCTTTGGCACCAGTTATCTGTCTCTGTGAGACACTTTTGGAGGATGCTTGTGTCAGCCGGAGAGTCTATTATGGCACCCAGTTTGCAGTCATCTGCGAACTTGGTCAGCCATAGTCCTCCCGTGTTTGCCTGTACCTCAGAGAAATAAATACTGAACAAGAGAGGTCCCAGGATTGAACCTTGTGGGACGCCACTTGTGACTGGTTTGGAGTCTGACAAGGTGCCTGCAATTCTGACCATGTGGGTTCTATCCCTGAGCCAGTTCACAACCCATCTTGTGACATAGGGATTGATATTTAAGCTAGTGAGTTTATTTATGATTCCTGAGTGGGGTATTGTGTTGAAGGCTTTTGCAAGGTCCAGGTAGGCTGTGTGGACCACCTTCCCAGGTTCAAGAGGCAGGATCTGCCCCTAACAAAGCCGAACTGTGTAGGGTCCAGTGTCTGAAGATTTCCGATGTCGTTGTTTATGAGTTCCATGATGATATGCTCCATAGCCTTGCAGACCAGGCTAGTCAGGCTTATAAGGCGATGGTTTCTGGGGTCTGCTGTGGGACCTCCCTTGTGGAGCGGGACCACCGTTGCTGTACGCCATTCCTTGGGTACATATCCTGTGGTAAGGCTGAGCTTGAACAGTGACTTAATGTGAGGGTTAAGTTCATCCTGTAGCTCATGTAAGACGCAGCCCGGGACACCGTCCAGTCCCATTGATGCTGTGTTTTTTGCTTTGGAGAGGGCAGCTCTCACCTGTTCATCTGTGATGTCTGGGAGGCTACACTCTGTTGGGATGGGGATTTGCTCTTTTGGGGGGGATGGGGGGAGAAATTAGCACCAAACCTGTCTTCCAGGATGTTGGCAATGTCTGTGGGTTCAGTGAATTTTTTGTCATTTTGCACTAACTCAGAGCAAATCTGGGAGTTGCCGCCCAGGTTCCTGACATAACTAAAGAAGGCCTTGTGATTATTCTTAGTATCTTGTGCAATTTTTCTTTCGAAGCTGGCCTTAGATGTTTTTATGAGGGACCATAGCTTCTTGCTAGTACTGATTAGAGATGCCTTCCCTTTTTAGGATTTTGCTCTATCATGTAGTAGCTTCCTCCTTTTGTTGTATAGCTTATTTATGGCCAGGGTCCACCAGACAGGTCTCCTGCCTTTGGAGGAGTGAGTCTTGGTTTTATTTGGTCTGACGTTACCAGTGAGGGGTATACCTCTGGTGTGTAACATAGCGTCCCTATGTTTGTGATGACCAAGTCCAATATGTTTTCACCTCTTATGGGGGTGTTTACCAGTTGTTCCATAGCATTTGAGTTTATAAATTCTAGGAACCATTGGCGAGGGTGTGTGGGCTTGAGTAGTTTACCCAGTCAATGTTTGGGTAGTTGAAGTCACTCAATATAATGGTGTTTGGAGATACCTTCATGTTCTCCAGTGTTCTCAGGAAGGCTGAGTGGGGTTCCTGAGTTTGGGAGGGTGGTCTGTAGCAGGCTATAAACTGAAAGGCAGTTTTGCCCACTGTTAGTTGCACATGGATGGTTTCCATTTCTTCGTGCCCCAGATAATGCAGGAAAAGGTCTATACACAGCACATGTTGAAATGCATAATATAGTGGAACAGGTGTTTGGATGACTCAAGGGATGCTTCCATAGTCTGGGTACATCAGAATGAGCAGTGTGATACAGTCCCAAAATCTGCAACAACATTTCTTTGTGTATGTCATGCTGCATCACATGGTATTGTGCAATCAGATGTATCAGAAGGTTAACATCATCATCAGAGCCTTCCATACTATGTCATGTTGCATCACATGGTATTGTGCAATCAGATGTATCAGAAGGTTAACATCATCATCAGAGCCTTCCATACCAGTTGCAGCATCAGCAGAATGGCAGGCTAAAGAGTCAGGTAAGAAAGGCACAGCATCAATAGTGGGACATAGCTGAGGCAGAGGCAGGTGTACTACATTGCAGCACTGGTAACGAGGCAAAATCCTGTCCTCAACTGTGGGTCATGAAATTCTCAACACAGAATAAAGTGGTGCATGCTTCTCCCATCCAGGTTATGCAGGGAAGTGTACAGACCGGCCACACTATGCATCAGATGTAGTAATATCCATACAGGTTAGGGGATAGGTAGGGCACAGCCCTCATCATCTACACAGGTGGTTGGGGGTACTCCATGACAATTGCAAGCAACACTATGAAATGGAGTAAGGTCATGGGAGTAGTTGGGAAGTCACAGTAAAGGGGTGTGCTACACTGTGAGATGAATAGGGTCATAGAAGGTGAACATGGCAGCAATGTATTTTGAGAGATTGTGGGAAGTCACGGATTGCACCTTTTGGCGGCGGGATGGGAGGTGGAATCAATCTGCCACAGCATTTCCATTGATATCATCTACTGTGTTTGCTTCCAGCATTGGGGTCTGATGTAGTCTGTGGCATGAAAGGTAAATCCACAAACACGGTATCGGACCCTTCTTCACAAGAGATATAAATTTAATAATAAACTTTAAGCGCGTTCAATTACAGTACACTTTTCATCAGTTTCTCTTGTGGGGGGGGTTTGTTTCTGCGCATATAACTACTAGATTTAACAATTTTTAATAGAACTTTTAATATGTTGTTTTAATAGGACTTTTTAATGCTTTTTTGTCACTAAGATACTCACCACCAGGCGGATTATCTCAAGGTGAGACTAATTTAAAGAACAACAAGATTTAAAAGCATGTGACTATAGCAAAACTTTTAAATGGACTGCCTATCAACCTATGGTTCTGTGTGTGTTTTTTCAATTTCTGATGAAGTCGGTTACTTTAAACTGATGAAAAGTGTACTGTAATTGAACGCGCTTAAAGTTTATTATTAAATTTATATCTCTTGTGAAGAAGGGTCCGATACCGTGTTTGTGGATTTACTAGTTGGTGATTCTACGTTATTTTGTGGCATGAAAGGTGTAAGACTATAGGACTGTGAGCATTCATCTAATGGGACATACTCTTTGCTGATTTTTATGAGTGGTGCTGTTGCCCATAATGGTAGAGCTACATGAACATGTGCTTGATGAGGTTTCCCAGGTAATGAGCCACTGGAGTGCTCTTAGACATGACATGCAATACAGCCATAACTGAACATGGCAGGCTGTGTGTCCACAAGTGACAGTGAGGCTGCATCTCCAGTGGTATCAGCAGTATGGCTTGGGACAGTCAGTCTCTAACCAAACCACATCCTAATTCTCCCACAGACATTTAAGATGTGGCCTCTTTCAGTCATAATGTGTCTCATGGAGGTACTGATGGTGACACCCTGTTATGTATTTACACATTGTTGACTGGGTTTATCCCACTAGGTGAAGTGTCTTCTTTTCAGGGAACATTCACTTGGTAATTATGGTGACTAGAGACATTTAACCATCGCAGCATGGAAATTTTCATATTCTTTCCTAGATAATGACAGAGGGCTGTTTCTAGACAGAGAACCACAAACATGGTGGAAATGTGAGTGGAGGAAGAGAAGACAGTTCTTTCTGTGGATGTTTGAATTGGGAGGTCATGGAGTAGAGATAGCATCAGCAGAACGAAGGATGGATACTGAAATGCTGATGGTAATGATGGGTAAAATTAGGCCAGATGACAATTCTGCAATTTACTGGGGGAGTGTTGGAGTGGTGTGCTAAGATTTCTCAGGAAAGCTCTGTGTAATCTGGATATAAATGTTGCTGCAAAGTCTGTAAGGATTGATTTGGCAGATGTGGAGAATTGTTATTTTCTGTTAGCAGTTGCCAAACAAAGCATCTAAACTTTTCTATAGCTTAGGTCCTCATTATGCGACTTTGAACAAGTCACTTAGCCTAACTGTTCCAGGCTAAATCTGAAAAAAAATCCATATGGATCAGTGTTATATCCTGGTTAAAAAATATAACCAAATGTTTAAATCCAGCCCTGTTCACACATTTGAAGGTAATATTTTATTTTGAAATAAGTGCATCGTTTTATTCAGGGGGGTACACCACAATATTGGCCAGTTAAAAAAATTGTGTGCAAAAACACTGGAAAAACAATTACAACAACATATGCAATGATGTCATATCTATACCCATACATGGCAGCCAAGAAAGCCTGGAATTACTGGAACTGCCACTGTGTTCAGGGAAACACAGAAAAGGCTGTTTTTCTGCAATGAAATTAATTAGTTCAGATGAAAAAGGAATATATGTAAAGGTCATACTCTTTTACATTATATGAAATATTTATTTCAGAATGGCGAAAACTATATCTACAGAGTCCATTTCATAACTTTAGTTTAAAAGTCTTGCCTCTAGCCCACTCAGGTTCTGTATGATCTGATAAGACTGACCTTCTCTTAATTTGTTATCCGCAGAAATGAGGAAGGTCACATAGTATTTAAATGGCTAGGCTTAAAATGGCCCATAAGGGCAGTTAGCCTAGCACTAATCTATGAACGTATGAATCTATGAATCTATGAAGTCAATATGACTGCAGTTGCATTTTAAAATGACTTTTCTTGTATGCAAAAACCTTTCTTCCCTTTACAATGAAAGGCATGCTTTCCTCCAACTATTGCACACTCATTTAGCATTCTTGCTCTTTTTTTCCTGCTGCCCGTTTCTTTCTTTATTTTTACTCAATGACTGGGAATGTCCAGCTTGGAATTTCCTGGGGAATACAGGCCCAGAAACATTAAAGTTGATAAAGGTGGTACACTTAAAGAGCAATCTTTAAAGGCATGATGGACTAGCATAAAATATGATTTAGAGCATAGTGCATTGAGACACTAAATATACATTGTATATACAAAGTAAATACTAATCTGATATAGTACTGATTGTAAAGGTAAATTAAAAACAAATGTAAAATGAGAACATAACAGCTGAGATGTCTATGGAGAAGCCAAATGATAGCTGCTGAAGAAAAATATTCCCTAATCCAGAATTATGGGCAACAGCTGAAGTAAAACATTAACTACATTAACAATTGTTATTGCACTCCAGCAGATTTCGAAGAGTTAAAGGAAATAAGCATGACATATTCATCTGGTACTTATGATGCAGATATGCAGAGTAATATACAGATTATGTTTCGGACAAGGACTGTCACGTAAACATGACTGACAGAATTATTATATAACTTTGGAGGACTGCAAAAGATGAAAGAACTACTAGCATAGAATGACTACAGCTTCAGTGTGCATGACTGAACAAGTTATTACAGGTAATATGTAACTTGGCATGCAAATAATAAAGGTGCCTGGAGCAGAGATCTCAATACCAAGCGATACAGTACTAAGTCACATCATAATGACAACTTCCGTGTTCCTCTACATCTTTTTGAAAGATGTCTGAAAGGCCTTCCTTTCAGGTAGTTGTGTTCCAGAGACTGCCATCATATAAGGGACATCAAGAATATCTCTACTTATTCCTCATTTTCATGATTTGTCCAGCGGAAGTTCTAAACACCTCATTTGCATTGCACCATAATAGAGGGTCAGCCAAATCAGGAGACTAGGGTGTGTACAGGAGTTTATGAGTCAATGTTTGCTTACTTAGGGACATTAGGTAGTTAGAATCTAAGGATATGAGCCTACAAAAGGTTAAGTAGTCATGTGTTGTACTGTGATGTCTTGTAGCTAACTTAGTACCCTATTGTAAACCAGCTCATTGTTTAGCAGTAGTGGACATTGTATGTTAGTTAAGAGCTGTGCAGGATATAGAAGTGAAGGGATTACCTACATATTACCAGCAGATAACTGGGCACTGCGGTAGAGAAATGACTTTGCTACATACAGCCTACCTAGATTTTGGTCGGTTTTGGAGTCATCTTTATATATATACATATATATATATATATATATATATATATATATATATATATATATATATATATATATATCTATATGTATGTTGAACCATAATTAATTATCAGTGATGAGACCAGGCAAGTTAGTTGAGAATATTTCCTCTGCTGGTAACTTGCCAAACTTGTTAAAGCAAAACAGGCTTTTGATGGGGTATATGTACTGTAATTGTGTTTGGATAGGTTAGAGATTTCAGAATAGCAATTGTTTTCGCTATTGCTTGAGATCAGCCTAGCTCTGGTCTTAGTAGTAGTAGTAAAATTAAGTTTCATAGTTTTAATCCATAACATTAGTGAATCAAAAGCTGGGTTACAGTTTGGATTTGACTGTGGTGTCAGTATGATATCCAGTTAGAATTGGTCAGTCATCAATGTACAGGACCACTTTTGCTTCTTCACAGTGTTACAACATATTGTTCATAAAGACAATAAAGAGGCACAGTCCTAGGAGTGACCTCTGAAGGATTCCAGCAGTTACAGGCACCAGCTGAGAGATGGCACCACTCCATGTGAGTGACGGGTGTCTTTTCCTGCAGACAGCATTTGAAACATTTACTGACACTGTGTGAAAGGCAACCCTATGAGATGCACTATGTAATCGACAATATTAAATTGATAGGAGAGATCTAAAAAGACTGATTCAATAACTCAGCCAAGAATTATATGGTCATGGATATACTCTACACCATGTAGTAAGGAAGTAATTAGTGTCAAGATTAAGCCTGAAACCAAGCTGTGAACTGGAGACACATTTACAGACATATTCCTAACGTTAGCTGTTATTCTGTCCTACTTTCTTAAAGTATTCAAGCCTTCACATTCATATGCATGATGGGAGGTCAGTAAACATCTCAAATGCTTCTATTACATCACTTACAGCTTCAGCATAAAAAATCTTTGAGTTCAGGCCTTCCTTCTCATAAGGCTTCTTCACTGATTACAGTTTTATAACTTAAAAATGCAATCTACACTTTCATCAGTTTACTTCCTGCTCCTGCTGACTGTCTTTACCTATATACTCTGTATGCTAATGACACCTACAGAACCCTGATGGTTGAATGCACTGCACCATATCTTCATTCCAGATAGCACCACATAGTTACATATGGACTACACTCCATGCCCTGCACTATACTAGAAAAGGTTGCACACTAAATCAGATTAAAACTTCTCCATCCTCCACCCAAGCACTGGTGTTCTTCTTCATAATAGTTCCTCTTCATCTTCAAGCAGCTGCCTGTCTCATATCATTTGGATCCCAGGCCGTCTAGCTTTGTCTGTACTGACCTTGACAAAACAGCTAGCTAATGCAGTATACTGCACGCTTGGCTGTGACTCTGAAATGCAGGCACTCAATGTGGTAACCATTTGAATGGTCAGGAATTAGTCTCATCACATGGAGACTGAATGACTAAAAGTCCAGACTTATGTATACTAAGTTCAAGAATTGATTTCTTGGAATATTCAGTCAGCGAGTGCACAGGTGCATGCCATCCTGAAAAAAAAAGTTTAAGTGGGAAGACTGATTTTTGATATTCACTCTGCATATTTATAAATTCATAGGTAGGTACTAGGCTAGTGGATTTGCAAGCCATTTTAAACCTAGCCAGTTTCACTTTTTGTGTGTGAATTAACCTATATCCTTTAATAATTTAGATAGGTCTTACACATCCCATGGTCAATAATTATATAGTGGCCCTAATGCCAATAATTTGGTCTTTTTTTGGCATGTTGTGACTTTATATTGGGAGTTTTAACATCTCATTAGGAGCCATCAGTGCTCTGCCATTTCTTTGATGCTATGCTTCAGTCATCATGGAACCATTCACTGAGGTCCTCTGTGCACATGCTAACTGTCACAAATACTATTAGAGGTGCAGTACTTTTGTGGTTGTGCATGTACTCTTTTCTATGTGTTAGCAATTATTTATGGTTAGTATCTCTATTTATTTGTGCTCCTGTTCTCTCCTATCCCCCAGATACCTGAGCTTGTTGGGAACAGGGAAGAATATATTAACCGGAAGATGATAACTATGGTCTAGAAAAGGCATTTAGACAGATGGCTGCTACAGGACTGGTGTACAGCTGTTGCAGAAAAATCACTTAGGATCCATGATGAGTCTTCTAAGAACTACATCTGGTCATTGCCCTTCATTATGCACCCTGTAAGACCACTGCTGTGTGTGAACTACCTGGCTTACTGCTAGGTCTGGACCTCTCCTGGGCTACAATATTCTTCCATTCTTACCCGCCCTGCTTCCCATATCACACAGCATGCATAATGATAATCACACCTGGACAGCATTCTTGGACACAGCACATGATCACCTGGTCAAAGTGAGGAGTTAAAAAAATTTGGCGGTATTCACACCAAGGTGCGTATATCTCTATGGCTCTGTCTTCTTGTCCACCCAGCCATCCTCTCTTCTTAATGTAGACTGCTGTTTGTGTCCATCTCAGCTAGTCGCAGTTGTTGTCCAAGCAATCACAACTGAGATTCTATCATCAAATAAAAAAATGTTGTGAAATTGTGAGGTTTGTGTAATATTCTTCACACTTCAGATGCAGTGCTGTACTTGTGGAGTAAATTTCATTCAGCATAACTACTTTTAGGATTCTAAACAATGAACACTATTACAGCATTTTGAAGGCATAATATGCCAGGTAATGTATTAATGAAGCAATACAAGAAACCAGTCACTTTGTTGACACAAGTTTATTAATTTTCAGTGTCTATCAAAGTGAGTATGAAAGCTATATATAGTGCCATAATGTTATATCTTATATTATGTCCCTTTTCCCATGTAGATATTCTCACCAGCCAAGTTCTTGTCTGAAACAGTATTATTATTCAGCCACTAAAGTGTGAGTGGACTTACACAAAAAGACTGAAGCATGTATATATGAATATGATAGTACTGAACAGTTGCTTAAGTCTCTGAAATAAAATACATAACATTTAGTTGATTCACTTTATTCCAGCCTGATATTCTAGCCATCTCAGTGTCTTGTGTAAAACACACTAAGACTGAAATCTGTCTACCCAGTTGTCACAGAACAAAATCTTATCGAAGACATAAAGGTGCAGGTAACGTCATCATCTTCTACAGTATCTGCCACTTTTCCGTTAAGAAAGTCTTATGTTCAGGATGGAGTCTTTCTTGAGCCACATAAAAATCAGTTGATTATATGTTACCCCAGAAGTGCAGTCCAGAGTCTGAAAATGATTTTTACTGGCTCACAACCGATGGAAAGTGCTATCTCATAATTTTGGAAGCACTCCAATGAATTCATCTGTCCTTACATGCATGTCTATGGTCCCGTCCAAATGCGCTCTCTCCCTATCATACTAAATAAAAACCTCTGGCTGAGAGTGTATACTGAACTCGGTTTTTACAATTGTGATATGTAGCAGTATTATAGCATGTGTCATAGGTGGGTCTGTCAGCAATCACCCGCCAGTGTTTGTGGTAAGAGACAATAGCAAATTAACAGATTCAAAGGCTGTGTTACTCCATGAGCACGTCTGAAACTAACAGCATTAAATTATATATTGGCTGGCTCCATTTTGTCACCTACCACTTTATGACCGTAAACATAATTTCAGTATAGATTTTTGTGAACACCTTTACATTTCCCTTGAGTAAATGGCATGTTTGATTGACAGATCTGCCTTGATCCCTCTAATCACTAAAACATTTTTTTGCTGAATACACATTGTCTCTGGACTGTGTGTATTAGCAGTGTTGATGTTTAAGTAACCTCACCGCATTTTGAGAAGTCTGATACAAAGTGAAAGAATTAATGCTATACAGTAAACAGTATTTTCTGAAATGGAACAACTTCATGTTGGTAATTAGTAAAAAAAATTGGCAGTTTAACTGAACATCATATTAAGCCAAGTTATAATTTTACAGATTCTCCTCTCCTTCATATTCACAACCCTGAAACTTCTAGCTGATTTAGTACATGTTTTCATCACAGTTAATAATATGAAATGGTCAGAAAACTGATTTTCATGCACCCTCTTATTGTATCTATTCTTCTTTCCTTCTCATAGTTGCAACAGATATGATATACAGATTGCTTCATAAGCTATAACTGTGGTCAGGCTTGATTGATAATTTGTTCAGGTTCTTTTAAGTGTTCCCATTACCGCTATTCCTTGTCTGTCTCAGTACCTTTTAATTATTCCAACAAGTAAGGCCCTGTTCCTGCACTTTTGGGACAAGCAGTTTGTTTTCATCTTCATTAACAAAATGATAGAAAATGAATTCCTTTACAACTGCTGTAACAGTTAATAGACTCAAATGTCATTTCCAATACTCACCATGGTATTAGATTAAACCATTGTACTGAAACTGTCCTTATATTGCTTGATATACTTTTAGTCAATTAGACCTTGGAAAGACAGCTGGGTTGTTCTTGGATCACTCAAAAACTTCTAGCATTGTTAATTATGCCTATCTTTTCATGATTTTAAGTAGTTATGGTCTTTGTTATAGAGCCGTTAAGAAGTATACAGATCATATAAACAACACGCAGCTGTCTTTTGTGTGGTATGATGCCACTGTCATGTCTTCTACCTTGTCAGTGAATGTTGAACCCCTTTAAGTTGCATTTTGGCCCCACTGCATTTTATACTCATTGGGAATGAGATAATCTGTCACAGTCAATGTGAAAAACTGATTCAGTATGCTGACGATTCTTCTTTCTTCTATGCAGACGGTATAGTCTACTTATTTAACACTAAGCCTCATTCTGTTATTTACAAAAGTAGCTGCAGGTTGAATCAATGAAATGGACATCACTATGGGAGGGTCAAATTACTGCTCTTTTTAAGCAAAAATCAGAAACCTGATAATACTGCTGCTACTTCCCTCTCAGAGTATGAAGCCCTCAATATGACCTCTCCTGATAAGTCTGCTACAGAAAAAATAACCTGTTTAGATATACTTGGTCTGACAACTGATAATACACTGAGGTCTAATAAAGGAGTAGTTTTGTGGTGAGAACAAATTAAAAACTAGGTACAATTTGTAGATTAAAAAGCATTTCTTCCACACAAAACACAACTGTCTATAGCAGATGTACATCTACTTCCCTTATTCCTGTATACTGCCCATTTACTGGATTACAATCTCTGCTCATACATAACATTGAGGAATTCTACAGTATGGTAGCTAGGCTTATGGCTGATCATCAAGGCAGAACAAATCACTGTCCAGCTCTGTGAAGACTAAAACAGTTAGATTTTAGCCAATAGCTCTCTGTAATGCAGTTAAAGTTTGCCAATAAACTTCTTTGCTTTCCATAGCATCCATCATTATCTGATGCTCGTGCTTGGTGCAGTCAACAATTAACTCATTTAAAAATAAAAAACAGATATGGAGATGCAGGTTATCCAACATCTGTTGACAAACTCTTGGCTCAGTCATGACTGAAGCACATCTCAGACTAATCGACTATCTAGCTTGTTTTGAAAGCTTACTATAATACTGGAATAGTGTGTGCATGTGTGTTCCTTCTGTGGAAGGTTGGGCGCTGGTCTGGCAACTCGACACTGTAAAACTCCACTGCCAATCATGAGCGGACTGTTGATCTGCTGTGGCGATCCCTAACCGGGAAAAGCCAAAAGAAGAAGAAGAAGAAGAAGAACTATAATACTGGAACTGCCAGTGTGGTGTAACTTAATATTACAGTACAGTCAGTGTTCCTCTCATATTTCTGTTATTTCCTTTCTATCATTACTCTAAAATATAGTCTGCATTTTGTGAGCAATGTAATGAGTTCACAGCTGTCACTGCCTTCACATCACTTCATCCTGCAATGTCTTCACTTGCTTTTATTCTTATCAACCTACCATTTCTGTTAGATTTGCTTACTTATTTTATGGCTAAATGATTCTAATTACTGACCATTTATTCTCAGGTGTGTTAGACATAATTTGTAGTTTTATTTTCTTCTGATCTTAACTGTTGTGTCTTGTAAACATTTTGTTACAAACAATATGATGCTAAAAGGTGTTTTTTGTTCAGAGGAAAGTAGGCTAGCTGCTGCTGGTCATTTTAAGCCTAGCCAATTTCCCTTTGAAGTTGAGAATTAAACCCTGTACCTCATGTCTATAAAGTAAACATCTTAACCATTGTGCTAACTCACAGCCCATTAATATGGTAGATCAACCATATTCTTTTTATTGCCTGTGACACTGTTTCCCTCATTTTCTGCTGAGGGCTCACTACTTGTGTGCCAAACAATCTCAAAACAGTATTCTCTACTTAACTATTGCTATTATATGTAATATTACTCATCATGTTGTCTCTTCAACCATTTCTTTCAGGACTTCAGGTAAATGACATGTTCCCAGCTGGGCATTTCAGGTTAATAAGCAAGTGATATCTATTTCCTGTTTTCTCTTGCTACCATTACATATGTAACTTTGCAGACGATTTGTATTCCATAGTCATTCGATAGGTAAAGTGTAATGCATATACTACAACAACAAAAATGGAACACAAGTTCTTTGTTACAGCTTTATTTTGTAAAAAATATAACGATGACAAAACTGTTATAATATTCAAAATACATATTATGGAACAGGAAAAATAATACTGGCATGTAACTGTTTAACTGTTAGCATGTAGAGAACATTGTTTTCAGTTTATGTTATGATCTATAAAGTATCAGAAAGTGCAACAGTGAGTGTTATCAACATTACTTCTTGGAAGGTAAACACAAGTTTAAAAGTTTAAGTAATAAATCATGTTTCTGAGGTGGCAGGCACAAAAAATCAAGTTAAAATGATAGCAATTCATGCTTGCTACATTCTGAAGGATACTTTGATTTGCAAAACAAAGAGTAGAAAATCAAAACAAAGTGTTCGTTTCATACTATTGACTTATAATTTTATTTCGTGCCTAGACTTTGCTTGCTTGCTTGGCTGATTACTATATCACAGCAAATTCCATAGGAAGAGAACATGATGATTTAAGGAATAGATTCTGAACTGGTTTTCTAGGGCCAGATGTATTTATACATTACAGCAGCAAATATAACTGTAAGCCATTTCAAAGTCAACTTACTTAACACCATTGGCAATGCTCCCTGCATACAGGTACATGCCCCTTGCTCCATCCGACTGATTGTGCCTAAGAAAATGATGGCTCTGCCATACATGGATACTGCCTAATGCTCAGAAGCACTGACTGACAACAAATTAGTTTAGGCAATGAGAAGACCCACTATTCAGTAGCAGGCTGACAGTTCTCAACCTTTCTACTAGGAAATAACATGTACTTTTGCATGGTATTTCCATCATGCTATCACATAAGCAATGATCATCATGACTGCATAAGAAATACATGAAAATATATCCTTCAGCATCTAGGATTTAGCTTTCTGTAGCAGTGATACAAGTGTTTGCACTAAACATATACTGAAAATGCATCCTATCTGTGAGCATCTGCTAAGCTAGTGACCAGCTGTGGTGGCAGTAGGAAGATGTTCTGTACCATAAGTGGGTCCTGTCTGGATGTGTACCAGTGGAACTCTTTGGCATCACCTGGTGGAGTCAGTCACTATATGCCACAGATTGTATACCTGTATTCCGTTCACTGCATTTTCTTTTAGACGTACATGTCATGCATTAATGAATTTGTCAAGAATTCTGCTGGTCATTTAAATTTGTTCCTGTGTGTGAAGTTTCATATTTAAGGACCTTTTGCAATACATTATCACAAACATTAATGCTTATAATGTCATTTTTAACCATAAAATACCCTGCACATCTGAGCTAAACTGTTATATAGGCTTCTGAACGTCATTTTTAGCTTGTCTTGCTAGCAAGGGAAGACACATGTATGATTATACAAGAGCACATTCATAAAACTAATATTTTGTGCAATAGTAGTGTAAGTTTGTGATAACCATGAGTTAAAGTTATAATGCAGAAATGCAAACACACACACACACACACACACACACACACACACACACACACACACACACACACACACACACACACACACACACACACACACACACACACACACACACACACACACACACACACACACACACACACAAGCATTCTCTCTCTTTTTCTCTTCCTTACACTTCAGTTCTATGCAGAATGTTCATTATAATAAAAAAGGCACACACATGAAACACTTGTTTAGAGGAGAAGCCCAGGAACATAAGAAAGTTGAGTAAGATGGTCAGTGTACTGGTATCTGTGCCCATCTTATTGTCTGCTAGCAATAAATTACCTGCACCATTAGTGAAAGCAATCGGCCTTGGTTAAAACACTGTGAGTAACTCCGTAATAATTTAATGGCATATTAATAGTACACCGCTACAGTTTAATAGACAATCAAAAAGTAATATTCTGTACCTAAACATCAGTTGGCGGGTGGCCAGTTGACTCAGGGTATTTCAAGCTACCATTGAGTGTAACAGTTCTAAATGTGTGTGACCTCACTCTCGTGGAACATTCTGGATTGATACTATCAGGCTTATGCTCACAACGAAAAAACATGATGAACCCATTCCTGTAATTTTTATTCATCCATCCATAGAGGAGTGGATTAGCAAAAGTTGAGCACATAGCAATGACGTGAAAGATGCTGTAGAAAAGTTTATAATCTTTAAAACTGAACACTAAGTCCAGGTCAGTGGCGATCTGGAACACATGGAATGGCAACCAACTAACAGCAAAAACTACCACGACCATCACCAGCATCTTGGTAGTTTTCCTCCTCCTGTAATGACTTTCACTTCTTGTACATGGGCTGATATGATTTTTCAGTTTAAACCATATCTTGGAATAAGCATAACTGATTATGCTGAGTGGCAGAATGTATTGTAAGACAAGGACTGAAAGACTATAGATTGTACCATCCCTGTTATTTCCAGAAGGCCATTTTTCAGAACAGACAGCTATTTTGAGATTGATAGATGGTATTTCTTCATAACGGTACTCCCGGAATATGGCCAGTGGCCCAGCAAATATGGCTGCAGTTATCCATGTAAGTGTAATAATTATGAAACTCAGTTTCTTTGAGATCCTACTGTCCATGTGAAATACAATGCACCTATATCTGTCAAGAGCTATAACAGTAAGAGTTAGGATGGAAACATGAACACTGAGAGCCTGGGCATATGGCACTAAATGGCAAAGGACAGCTCCGAACTTCCACTCATCCAGCAAAGTGTACACCAAGGTGAAAGGCATGCAAAGTGTGTTTACCATCAGATCAGCCAGTGCGAGATTAGCAATGAAAAAGTTGGTGACTGTTCTCATGTTCTTGTACTTCAGTATCATGTAGATTACGAGAGAGTTTCCAATGAATCCAAGAACAATAATCATGGAATAGGCTGCAATGAGGCTGATCTGCACTCCTAAAAGTTTAGTGCTGTCTGTGTTACTAAATCCTGAAGGATGCAAGTCCTGCCCTGAGCTGCTTATGCCTATGTTATGCCATCCTCTGGACAAGATGCCATCTGTTATGACTTCTTGAATAGTGCCTGTGCTATTAATTTGGTCAAATAGTCCCATGATGGAAGGCTCTTCTTTGAACATCAGGCGTATCTAGCATTAAAAAAAAATACACATTAATGTGAGTATTCTTTGAATAGTTTTATAAAAAAATATTTAGCATTTCTGTTATCATATTTATGAAGTACAAACATTTGAGTATTTACTTTATATATGCTTATTTTAGCTTATAATTCTTGTAGCTTTGTCTGATACATAGGATGCAAAGTTATCCTTGCCCTAAATTTACCATCTGTTACTTTCCTGACAAATTAATCTGATCCCCAAAATCCTCCAGAGTCTTCATGGCATTTGGAGTGAGTGTTGCTTTACAACTGTCTGATAGACTTCTGCATCCTATACACATACAGACAAAGAAAACTGAGGTCAGGAAGAAGGTGTTTCCTCAAGGCACCTTTCAGACCATTGATGGGAGTAGATTTTTTATGAGCATGTGCTCTCATTCATTTTCTCACCTTAAAGCTACAAATGAATAAATGAATAGTGTTTTATGTCTGCCAAATATCCCACCCAGTGTGTGAATGCATCTGTGATGTCCCCACACTAGGACAGTAATCAAGGAGCCTGAATTCTCACCACTGACACTGGAGAGGGCCGTGCACTTGGAATAGAAATGGATGCACTCAGTATTTCCATATGTAGACTTCTCTGCATCAAGCACAGTTTCCCTTAAGAGCACACAGGGCACACACTCAGCCCGGGGTGTGGGTGTCTTTATCTGCCTCTCAGCAGGTCCACAATAAGGCTCCCCACTGGCACTGTGAAACCAGTGCTTTGTGTCCCTGTCCAAAGCAGCTAACACACACAATTTTTGAGATTTAATTTTCACACATACGTGCACATACATACACACACACACACACACACACACACACACACACACACACACACACACACACACACACATACACACACACAAACACACCTGGGAAAGGCTGGCACAGATTACCCGCTCTACCAACTTTGCCCAGAATATACGGTAGATTCACTGCCATCAGCCAGTTACTATAAGGCTCTTAAAAGGATACCCAGTTATGCCAAGCGAAGTTAATATTAACAGAGATGGTAATGTTGACCAAACAGCAAGGCTTTCAGAAGTGACCAGTGTCATCAACAAATAAATATGGGTCCAGGAAAGTAAATAATGTGGGAAGAAATAGCCAGGGAATTGTTATGGCTAGGCTTGTATAGGCCCTAAGGCTGATAGCCTAGTACCAACCTATGAACCTATGAACCTATGTGCAAATACTCTCAAACCTTAAATATTTTCTAAAAATGATCAGCCACAATGACAAGTTTAAATATATTTAAAATAAATAAAAGAACAAGAAAACACTAAATATATATTTACAGTAAACCACAGAGTTCAAATCAAAGGAAATATTGAAATTATCATTGATGGACAGACTCATACAAATAAAGAAAAACAATCTCTAAACTAAGCTTCACTATATTCTTGACCGGATTTATGAAGTTACTATTTCCTAATAACTTACTTGATAGAGCAAGGCACAATGAAATATGTGAGCAGTCTTTCTAGTCATGTTCCCAAAAATAGAATACTCAATCCTCAGAGATTACTCATTGTAAAATATAATATCCAAGATGGCTTGCAGAATGACCTCATCTGGCCACCTGACTCTAGGTTCTCACAGTATCCCCCTTTGAAGCTGAGACAGGAATTTAGCATAGACAGATACAATAAACATCTAAATGTTTATGGTAGTGCCTGGGGCTTCCCCTCTTTTTACTGAGCCAATAAACAAAGGATGTTCTTCGTTCCCCATTGCTGCAGTCCTTACTATTGGGTATAGTCCGCGTCCAGTCGGCCCGAATACCAGAGTATAAGGCTGACGTCGGTCAGGGCGCATTAGACTGACGTCAGTACGTCAGGGTACTAATGCGCATGACCGACGTCATATCCTCAGTCTTTTTTGCCGCGTGGTCCAATGCAGAAGCAGTTTTGCGAGTGCAGGTTGGCGTTCTGAAATATTTCCGAAGCCGGAGTTTCAGACCGAATCAGAGTTGGCTAAGTACCCCGTTGGGGAACATTTTGGTTTTTTCTTGCCTCAGTATTTAACCGGATGTCAGAAAAAGTGAATAACTGTATTTCTTGTGGGAAACAGATACCGCATAGGGATTATCATACATTGTGTATACCTTGTTTAGGGCCTGAGCACGACGTTGTTGGTTGCCGCTCTTGTGCTAGGTTTAACAAACGCACTATTAAGAGGAGGTTAGACTGTGCCAGGTTAGTGTTTGGGAAGCGTTGCAATTATAAAATGCCGTCGGATGCTCCGACGCCCGCTTCGTCCAAGAAGCGCAAGGACAAAACACCGAAGCCTAGGGTTGATGAACCGGCAGTCCCAGACGTCGGTTCTTTAGGAGGCTCAGTGGAGCCAGAGGTTTTGCCAGGAGTTTCTATGGAGTCTCAGGCAGAAACTTTACTGTTACAGGACGTCCCCTCTCAGGAGGTAGGCCAGGCTGAGGGGGCTTCTCAGGTAACTGTTCTTTCCTCTCTTCCCAAAGTAGTTAGAGCCTCTCCTTCTGTTGCCAAAACTTCTTTTAGAGGTAGGCCAAGTTCAGCTTCAGTGGGGGCTTCTCCTAGCATTTCGGGTTCTGTACCTAAGAAACATATGCTTAAAATGGCAGAAGATTTGATTACTATGATTAGAGGTTCTATGGGCCCTCCTGATAAGAGACCTAGGGTGGAACCAGAGTTTGACAGTTTTGAACAGGGTTCAGAGGCTTCTGAGTCTTCTGCGGAAGATTTGCGGGAGTATCCTCCTTATTCTGATTCTGATGTGGATGATGCCACTCCTTCAGCTTCTCCTCCTGAGGATTTCTCATTTTCAGAGACTCTGCATTCCATGAGGGAGCACTTTAAATGGGAAGGCCAGGATTACTCTGATTCCAGGAAAAGGCTTAGGGAATTTTTATTTTTACCCCAGCATAGGCCCTTAGCTATACCTCCTGTGTTGAGTGTGGTGGAAGATGTTTTTGCAGAGGCTTCCCTGAACCCTGACTCTTTGCCTCCTGCTCCTGTTAAACCTGATAGGTATTATAGGGTGCCCGAAGCTCATAAGTATTTGTTTAAGAGTCCTAGGGCGGACCCAGAAACTGTTTCTCAGGGGCCTAAAGGTGTTAAAGCCTCTGTGGTTAAAAATCCTGTTCCCACTGATAAAGAGGCAAGGGCTTTGGATAGGTGGGGAAAGAAAGTGTATACTTCTTCCACTCTAGCCATGAGAGCATTGAATTGTCAGTTTCACATGCTAAAATATCAAAATTATCTCCTTTCACAATTGAAATCTAAGGTGGATGCTTTGGCGGAAGGTATTGAGTGTAAAGAGTTGCTGGATTTGGTTTATGTGTCTGAACAAGTGGGCAAGCATTCTTTGCAATGTGGTTTTGATGCTGTGCAGGCCTCCTCGAGGGTGGCTGCCACTAGTTCTGTTCTTCGCAGGCATGCCTGGTTGAGGGATCAGAATTTGGCTGAGCATGTTAAGACTCGGATTTTGGATGCTCCTTTACAGTCTGATGTGTTGTTTGGTTCACCTGTGGAAGCAGTTTTAAAGAAAATGGAGGACAAAGCTAAGTCTATGCAAACTGTTAAAGATTTTTTGCAGGTGCAGCCACCGAAGTTTAGTAGAAATTGGCCTGCTAAGGGGTGGACATATCCTGCTTATGATTCCCAGTCTAGGGGTAGGTCTAGACGTGGTAGGGGCAGAGCTCAAGGTTCTTTTAGGCCTAGAACAGGGAGTTCACCTGCTCAGACTTCTGGTGAGGGCAGGGGTCAGTCCTTTCGTAAACAGACTCAATGACCGGCCTTTTCAGCTGCCAGTAGATTCTCGTCTGGCAGCTCCTTTGGGAGGAAGACTGTCTCTTTTCAAAGAAAATTGGGATTTAATTACTCAAGACAGATGGGTGTTGGACATCATTCACCACGGTTACAGGTTTTATTTCCATACAATGCCCCCTTTCACAGGCATGCCAGACGTTCCTCCTCCACAAAGAAAAGAGGCTCACAAGCAAGTTTCTCAGTTACTCCAGATGGAGGCCATTCAGCCAGTCCCTGTATCAGAAAGGGGCCTAGGATTTTATTCTCGCCTGTTCCTAGTACCAAAGAAGGGGAACACGTGGAGACCGATTTTGGATTTATCTCTCCTCAACACTTATCTGGACATTCCCAAGTTCAAGATGTTGACGTTACAACAGCTTTTACCTCTGCTGGGCAAAGATCACTGGATGGTAACTTTAGATCTCAAGGAAGCTTACCTTCATGTGCCTATAAGGCTAAGTTGCAGGAAGTATCTGCGGTTTCGAACTGGAGATTCTCATTATCAGTTCTCTGCATTGCCCTTTGGCTTATCTACTGCCCAGAGTATTCACAAAGGTTCTGGCTCCAGTGATAGCTTACTTCAGGCTACAAGGAATTCAAATCTATCCTTACTTAGACGACTGCCTGATTCTGGCTCAAGCAAAGGAAGACCTTCTACAGCATCTGGAATATGTTATAGCAGTGCTAAGATGCCTAGGGTATTCTGTGAACGAAATAAAGTCCAGTCTAGTACCCTCTCAAGACATGTGCTTTCTGGGTGTGAGACTGAATACAGCAGCCCAGATGGCCTTTTTAACCCCGGACAAACAAAAGAGTCTATCACTTTACTTCCATCAACTATCTCATCAGTCCGTGCTGACTGCAAGGACAGTCCTTCAAGCATTAGGGTTCATGGCATCTTGTATTCTGGTGCTTCCCAATGCCAAACTGCATATGAGGAAGCTGCAATGGTATCTCAAAATGTATGGACACAGCACTGCCAGGATTTGGACACTGTCATTCAAATAATACCTTGCCTTCAAGAGAATTTTGTGGTGGGCTCAGGAATGTCACCTAAACAAGGGACTCTCTGTGACCCGGCCAGAGGCGAGTCAGATTTTAACGACAGATGCCTCGGACATTGCTTGGGGAGCTCATCTAAATGGAAAGTGGATACAAGACAAGTGGCCTGCCAGACTACAGCATCTACATATCAACATGAAGGAGATGTTAGCAGTCCAGTTTGCATTAATGGCTTTCAAGGAGTTACTTCTTCCAGGGCAGGTGTTGATTCTAACAGACAACACAACTGTCATGTGGTACATCAACAAACAAGGGGAACACATTCTTATCCTCTATGCAGGCAAGCAATGATTTTATGGGAGACTGCGCTAAGCTTGCAACTGACTCTTCAGGCAAGGTTTCTGCCAGGAGCACAGAACTCCTTAGCAGATGTGTTAAGCAGACAAATCATGGATCCCCACGAGTGGAAACTGGATCTTCATGTATTTCAAAATTGACAGTGTCATGGGGACTCCAGACATAGATCTGTTCGCTTCTCCACTAAACCACCAGCTGCCACAGTATTGCACAAAGGGGTTTCATCACACAGCTTGGAAAGTGGATGCTCTGTCTTTCAGTTGGAAAAACCTTCATGTGTATGCCTTTCCTCCTCTGCCTCTTCTTCCAAAGGTACTATTAAAGGTCAGACAAGACAGGCCAAGGATGATTTTGATAGCTCCAGATTGGCCTCGGCAACACTGGTACCCACTACTACGGAGTCTGGTAAGGAAGCCTCCATGGCCTTTACCTCTGATTCCTCATCTGTTATCTCAGAAGGATGGTCATCTGCTCAATGTCAAGCTTCACTCTCTTCATCTAACAGCCTGGCATATTCTGTGTTGAAACACAGCAGGTCTCAACTTCCTCAACAAGTTTTAAATGTGATTATGGAAGCTAGAAGACCTAGTACAAGGAAAGTGTACGCAGAAAAATGGAAGAGATTTTTATTTTGGAGTACAGCAAAGAATTTGCAGGTTTCTGAGCCTAATTTGAGTGTGGCTCTTCAATATCTTACTGAGTTATTGGACAAAGGTTTGTCCTTCTCTTCCATTAAGATTCATGCTGCAGCAATTTCAGCTCACTATGATTGTGACCCACCATTGTTTTCGCACCCTTTGTTCAAGCAGTTTCTTAGAGGGGCAAAGAATATAAGACCCCACGTAGAGCTCCTACTCCTGCTTGGGATCTCAATTTTGTGTTGGAAAAACTTACTCTACAACCTTTTGAGCCTGCGGCTACTGCTGAATTGAAATACTTGTCATGGAAGTCTGCTTTTCTGTTGGCTATTACTTCTGCAAGAAGGGTGTCTGAGTTGCAGGCCCTTATGGCAGTAGAGCCATTTTGATTTTCCATAAGGATAGGGTATCATTACGTACTAATCCTTCCTTTATGCCTAAGGTGGTTTCTAGTGTGGCTTTAAACCAAACTATTCATTTGCCTACTTTTTATGCAGACCCCCAAAATAAAGGGAAAGATTTTGCACACTTTAGATGTACACAGGCAATTGCGTTATTATTTAAGCAGGACTAAGGATTTCAGGCAGTCTCAGCAGTTGTTTGTTTCTTTTGCTTTGAGTTCACAGGGCAAGCCTGTGTCAAAACAAACTATTTCTAGGTGGATTGGCTTTTGCATTGCATTTTGTTATTCCCATCATGGCAAGGAGATTCCAGCTGGGATTAGGCCTCATTCCACTAGGGCTACTGCCACTTCAACAGCATTTTTAAGGGGAGTGGCAACTAAGGATATTTTGGAAGCAGCTACTTGGAGTTCAGTGCATACTTTCTCTAAGCATTATCACCTTCCTATCTACTCTAAGTCTAGGGCTGGTTTTGCCACAGCTGTTTTGCAAGGCATGTTGTCAGCTCCTGCTTCTTTATGATTTGCCAGCCTCCCTTACCTCTGCTTTGGGATTCTACCCAATAGTAAGGACTGCAGCAATGGGGAACGAAGAACATAGTACAGTTTTGTACCTACCATAAATGTAGATGTTCGAGGATCCCATTGCTGCAGTCCAATTTACCTCCCTCCTTCCCTCTGTGTTTGGGGTGGTTGTGTAGGTGAGGTTACATGCTTATATTTTTGTATATATTCTTGTATATATTGTACATATTTTTGGTGCAGGTATTTTGGGCCTTGTCTTTTTAGGGTCTTCTGACATCTGGGGCAAGAAAAGACTGAGGATATGACGTCGGTCATGCGCATTAGTACCCTGACGTACTGACGTCAGTCTAATGCGCCCTGACGTCAGCCTTATACTCTGGTATTCGGGCCGACTGGACGCGGACTATACCCAATAGTAAGGACTGCAGCAATGGGATCCTCGAACATCTACATTTATGGTAGGTACAAAACTGTACTTTTCTCCCAGACCCACCATCTACAGTCCTATTCAGCACTGCATGGTGATGTTTTAATGGTTTAACAGCTCATTTACATTTCCCTTATTTTTCTTAAAGTAAGCTAGCTGGTTAACCTCTGTTGTCCCTGTGTCCTCTATTAGAACATATACATTTAATTCAGTTACAATAATACATATACATTTCTTTTCATTCCAGCAGGGTACACTGTTGATACATTTTAACACAAGCAAACCTTACAAATACATTTCCAGTGCAAGCATCTGTACAAATCAATTTGATATACAAATGACATATAAGTATTTACAAAATTCCAGCTAGCTGTGTTGACATAAGTCATACATCCACTGCCCTACTCCTCCTGGCATGGCTGATAGTACCTCCTGTCATCCCAGCATCCTAATTCATAGGTCTAGCCAGGTGGCAGTAGAGAAGCAGAGGCAGAGGAACAGATATCTACATGCCTTTGATCATGATTGTCTTGGTAAGGTGTATGGACTCTAGTTATTAAAATGATGATGAACACCACAACTGCTGGGTGTTTAAGGGTCTATGGTTATACAGCACTCAATGGTAAGGTTATGATGATGTAGCTGTTACTGTAGGCTTGGGCTTGACTTCTTCAGGATGTCAGTTTTATACCTTTATAATTAAATGTTTGTTGTTTCTGAATTTGCTTTTGTGATCTGTTTTGATTTTTTATTACTTATACTGTGGTTAGCTTTTATATACGTTTGAAATAGAATACTGAGTAAACCCACATGTCATTTAATTAGAGCAATATTCCCTAATCATCCCCAAAAAGAAGGTTTTGTGTTAAGTGTTACCCATTTAGGAAAAACAAAACTAAGGTTGCAAAAAAGGAGTGTTCTTAGAATTTTACAATTTTTACAAGAGATAAATAGACTTAAGATTGTCTAAAACCATCTTTGTTAGCATTATTTTACTGGTAAATATATTAGTATATACTGCATTTGATTATAGAGTAAGAAGTTTGTAAAGTGTGTGCCTACTCTGTGGAGACATGTTAGCCATGTGGCATACTCAGAAATTTCTAGAGGTTGTGTTGGCTTGATTAGTAATACCTGACATAAAATTTAGTGGCAATATTTACAGATAAGTCATTTTTTCTTTCAGAAGTACATCCATATCAGTTTTACAACATGAACTTAAAATACAGCACACAAAATGTTTGTTAGTATCTCTTCCACAAAATCATTATGAGGCAACCAACTGTTTACTGAATATGTGAAGCATGGGGTACCAGAATCTTTTGGTGCAAACAAGACGGCTGAATTTAATCCGTCTCTGTTAAACTCATTTTCACTTTTATTAACCTCCAAATGACACTCTGCCTTTTCAAAAGGAGAAGTACAATCTTGTTTAGTAACATATAAAATATAAACTTTCTGAAGAAGGCAGTAATACAGTTTAAGACAACTTGCTTTATGGCTTCATACTGTTTCCCCTCACAGTGCTCATTAAAAGTTGTTCAGCCCTTTTAATAATAACTAGTTATGAAGAAAAGTGTTTCAGTTAGTAACAGTTATCTATAAGCATACATACGTACATACATACAGAGAGAGAGAGATACAAATATGCAAACACATACATGCAGATACATACATACATACATACATGCACAAACACAAACATAAATTCATAAAGGTGCATACATCATATATACAAACATACACATGCATATATATACATGCATGCACCCGACATATGTATGCACACACACACACACACACACACACACACACACACACACACACACACACACACACACACATTTATAAAGGCACAAAACATACACATACATGCCTAAACAGGTTAATACATCTACTTGCACATGTAAACGTAGACACATACAGAAATACATGCATGCGCATAGAAACATACTTGTGCACACATACATACAGACAAGTCACATTCATATATACTTTCATTGATATCTGTGTCAAATACACAGGCAGGAAAATGGACACACACACACACACACACACACACACACACACACACACACACACACACACACACACACACACACATTTACATAAATGCAAAACATGCATAAATACCTAAACAGCTTTATGCATCTTCTTACACATGTAAACATAAACACATACACATGCATGCGCATAGAAACCTACTTGTACACACATACATACAGATGACCACACATTCATATATACTTTCATTGATATTTGTGTCAGATATACAGGCAAGAAAATATACAATACACACACACACACACACACACACACACACACACACACACACACACACACACACACACACACACACACACTTTTACAGCAGAAGAAGATTAGATTGCTACAAAATGGCACTGTACAACTGTGTCTTTTCCTTAGTGGCCCTATGTATTCTACTTGTCACAAGCCCTCTGGAATATCTCATGAGATATTTTTGTATTACTCATTTTGGGAGTCCTCAATCAGAACTGTAAGATACAATCTTTATGGCCTACTTGGTAATTTAATTTCAGACTATTTTTCAAAGTTAGCCGGACTGAGATTAACCTCTTCTCTTCCACTATCCTCTGTTACACTATATCAATTTCTACAGTTACAATACAGCCTAACATACAGGTATATTTCTTTTCTGTTCAGCAGGACCCACTGTTGGTACTTTTTTTAACAGAGGCAACTTTACAAATACATATTCAACACAAGCACCTGTACAAATCAGTTTGATACACAAATGACATATAATTCTTTACAAAACTCCAGCTAGCTATGCTGGCATATGTTACACATCCACTGTTCCACTTCTCCTGGCATAGCTGGCAATACCTCATATCGTCACCTTGCCTAGCACTGCGCTGGATTTAGTTGCAGCTATCTTACTTCATCCCTGGTAGTTCTTTATCATTATAATAATTACCTCTAGGTAATTTTCCCGGGCAGTTGACTATAAGTTATCATATTTCATCTGGTAGACAGTTTATGGATTATTATCCATGGCTGGAGCTCCTTTCATCAATCCACATTAACCCTGGTTGGATGCCATATGTCAGTTCAAGCTGCCAGGCTGCGAAATTCTTTTTTCAGACTGGGATCCGATTCTCCTCTGCTCCCATTAGTTTGGAAATAGTGTTATCTTCTATTGCTCACTCAAGCTCACTCATTTGCTTGAAAGTGGAAGGTGACAATAAGCCTATTTAGTCTACCCTTTAAATGCATTTACTGTTCCACATTTCCCCCATCCCTACTGTCTACCTTTTCTTTCTCCACTTGTCCCAGTGCTCTGTTGAGTGTTTCTATTCCCTGTCCATCATCCACTCTACTAGTCCGTTCCATTGAGCCTACAACCTTCTCTATAAAGAAATACTTTCTGACATGCATTCAGAAAGTAGTTAGTCCATACAATCTGCAGACTGTGCTTCATCCTTCCAGTTCAGAATAACCTCTTCACATTTCCCTGACACCAATATTTTGTCCCTCCTCTCTCTTTTGGTTTTAAATGGAAGAGCTCTTGCCTCTCTACTATCTAGTCATATTCATTCCTGTCTATCCCATGGATGTTTCTGGTGGTTTTCTTATTGATTCTTCCCATTACCCTGATATCTCTTTCCTTGCATGGTCTCCAGAACTACATAGAGTACCTATTGTGTGATTTGACCAAAACTGTGTTAAGGGGAAGCATTACTTGTTTGCTCATGGAGTCTATTGTACTACAGAATTGTTTCTCTACTGCTGGCTCTGCATTTTTGCTTCTGGCAATTTAGTCCAGGTGTGAACAATATTACCAGAATATTTTTCTGCTTTTTTGCCATCAGACTTCAGTCCCCTCTCCTTTCTGCTCTGTGCCCAGCTAATACTTCATATTGGCATGGTATAGTCAAAATTAAGCATATTGCATTCGTTTTGCACAAACCATCAGCGTCCACCTTTCTGCTCACTTTGTCAGCCTTTCCGAATCTTTCTCTAGACTCTTCCTTCTATGCTACAGTATTTTCCTTTTCTTTATATTATCAGCAAAAGAGATGAACCTGTTCTCTGTTCCATCAGATATGTCTGGGACAAATGCACTGAAGTGCACTGGAGCCAGGCTAGATAACAATGGTACTCCACTGGTTGCTTTCCTAATTCCCAGCATCATCCTTTCTAACACAACCCATGACTGAGTCACACAACTATTCAGATCAGTTATACCCCACCTCCATCTACTGCACATTGGACAGTGTACGTGGCCTTACTGAGACCTAGGGAGCTCACATCTACATTGATCCATTGTTATGTTCACCTGTAAGCCAGTCACATAACATGTTCAAGCGTGACTGATAGCTCCTTCTGGACAAAGATCCACATTGGCTGCTGTCTTTGTCCTTGTTGTCCACCAGAAATAATGTTGGACTTTCCTTTAGGATTGTCTCCATTGCTTTCCCTGCTGTTGCTGTTAAGATAACAGGGTTGTAGTTTCCTTTTTTTCCCCTGCCCTTATACAAGGGTGCCTCAATTACTGACTTCTCGTTCTCTGCCACTTCTGGACTATCCAATGATCTGTTGAAGATCTCCATTAGGGGATCTACCAAAATACTGGCCAGAATGCTGAGGACTCTGGAAGGAAGAACCTTTGGTTATTGCATTTTACTCTTTCTAATAACAGCTAATTCCCTTTCCTCTCACCCAGTATGGCACTCTCCTTTCTTCCTCTTGTGGAGAAAGAACCAGAGTATTCATTTGGTACCTTTGTTTTTTAACCCTCTGTTTTGTGATCTTCCTCCCATCTTTGCTCAGCCTTGCCAGGTCCGTACCTCCCCTCTTCCTTTCTATGTTGCATCCAAAAAGGCCCTTGCATCCCTTCTATCAGTTTCCTTTCAGATTTATCCTTTGATGATCATTTCCATTGCCCTTTTGCTAGCCTCCTTTACTGTGCGCCCTCCTCCACCTCTCATTTCCCTCCTTTACACATCTTGAAGGCCCAATCATTTGCTTTATTTGTCAAACTTGCACTGTTATATAGCCACATTAGCCTTTTTATTTTGTGTCTTTTTGCATCTTCTTTATAACCTCATCAATATCCTTGAATACCTCATAGGTTCATAGGTTGGTACTAGGCTATCTGCCCAAGGGCATTTATAAGCCTAGCCAGAGTGTGTCTGCTATCGCCACCCCATTGATTAATTAACTAATCCTCTGTCAAGCAGAGCCAATGAAGTGATCCCAGGGGTGTATTTTCTGTTACCCATCCACTCGTCAAGGTTTCTCTTGAAGAGTGTTAGTGAGGGGCTCTGCCTAATGTAGTTTGGAATTTTGTTCCAAAGCATGGGGAGTCTCTGTGACAGGAATCTATCCCTCCAGCATGTTCTATTTATTGTTGTGGTGAGGATTAGCTCACTAGAGCACATGGCTCGCAGTGACTTGGATTTCATTTAGGTGGCGCATGACCATCAGTTCTGAGTTGGACATGGCTTTGTAAGTCAGGCAGAGATCACCTCTGAGTAAGCAATATGCCACTGAGTACAACCGGAGTTTTTTCAGTCGGGCTGCATAGGACATATGTTTGAGTCCAGTAATCTTCTTAATGAGGTACTTTTGTGGTCTCTCCAGCTGTTGGAAGTGTCTTGTGAGGTACATCCCAAATGGGGCTTTGTACTCTATGATGAGTCTGATGAGTGGCGAGTAGAGTGGCACTATAACCTCTTTACTTCCAGATGCGGACCCTTTAGTAATTAGATGGGCCACATAGAAGGATTTCTTAACTACTTTGACAATATGATTGTCAAAGGAGAGATTACTATCTACCTGGGTCCCCAGATCTCTTATTATCTCTTTTGTATTAAGAGGCTGCCACCAATGTGGTAATTCGTGGGTGTTTTGTTTTTCCCAAATGGGATGACTATGCATTTTTTGGCATTTAGCTTGAGGCCGAGGCTTTGACACCAGATGTCCGTCTCAGTAAGGCCCTTTAGGAGGATTTCCGTGTCAGCCGGAGAGTCAATTATGGCTCCCAGTTTGCAGTCATCAGTGAACTTGGTTAGCCATACTCCTCCTGTGTTTGCCTGTATTTCTGAGAAGTATATGCCGAACAGTAGGGGTCCCGGGACCAAGCCTTGCAGGACACCACTTGTGACTGGTTTAGAGTTGGACCTGGAGCCCGCTATTCTTACCGTGTGAATTCTGTCTGTAAGTCAGTTGGCAACCCATCTTGTGACGTAGGGGTTTATGTTCAGGCTGGTGAGTTTTTCTGTAATACTCGAGTGGGGAATGGTGTCGAAAGCCTTTGCGAGGTCAAGTTAGGCTGTGTGAACAACCTTTCCCTCGTCTATGGCCTTGATGACTGTCTTGAAGAAGTCAACCAGGTTTAGTAGGCATGATCTGCCCCTAACAAAGCTGAAATGGGTCAGGTCAAGTGTTTGGAGGTTCCCAATGTCTTTGTTAATGAGTTCCATGATGATGCAGTCCATAGCCTTGCAGACCAGGCTAGTCAGACTTATGGGGCGATAGTTACCAGAGTCAGTGGAGTGGAATAACCATTGCTTTGCACCATTCTATGGGCACATAGCCTGTGGAGAGGCTGAGGCTGAACAGTGTGTTTAGGTGGGGTGTTAGTTCGTTCTGTAGTTCATGCAAGACGCAGCCTGGGACACCATCTGGCCCCATTGATATTGTGTTTTTGGCTTTTGAAAGGGCTATTTTCCCCTGTGTGTCTGTGATTTCTGGGACACTACACTTTTCCGGTATTGTTGTGGGCCCTTTTGGGGGTGAGAGGGGGGTGAAGTTTGCACTGAATCTATCTGCCAGGATGTTGGCAATATCAGTAGGTTCAGTATATTTTGTGCTATTTTGCACTAGTTTAGTGCATATCTGTGAGTTGCCACTTAGATTCTTAACATAGCTAAAGAAGGCTTTGTGGTTATCTTTTGAATCCTTCGCTATTTTTCTTTCGAAGTTAGCCTTAGATGATTTTATGAAGGACCTTAGTTTCTTACTGATACTGATCAGGGATGTCTTTCCTTCTTGGGATTTGCTTTTTCTGAACTAGTTTCCTCCTTCTGTTGTATAGCCTATTTATGGCAGGGGTCCACCAGACTGGTTTCCTTCTCTTAGAGGAGTGAGTTTTGCTCTTGCTAGGGATGGCATGATCCATGCATCCTTGTAGGTTCTCATAGAGTGCATTTGTAAAGGTTTCTGCATCTTAGGCAGTGTTATCCTTTAGTGTGGGGGCTGTGAAACTTACTGCCTCTGTCTTAAGTAAGGTGAAGTTTGCTTTAGAGAAGTTTTTTATTGTGGTTTCCTTAGTTGGGGGTGGTGGTGGGGTGTGGACATCCAGAGTGATTAGTTTATGGTCTGATCTAACCAGTGATGGGTTGACCTTCAGTGTGGAACACCTGTCACCCATGTTTGTGAAGACCAGGTCCAATATGTTTTCACCTCTGGCAGGGGAGTTTACCAGTTGATCCAGGGCATTTGAGTTGATGAATTCCAGGAAGCACTGGGCTTGGGAGTTTGTACTCGAGTAGTTTTCCCAGCTAATGGTAGGGTTCATGTTGTCCAGTGTCTCCAGAAAGGTGGAGTGGTGGTCCTGGGACATGGAGGGTGATCTGTAGCAGGCCACAATTTGCATTGCAGATTTGCCTGATGTTAGTTGCACATGGATGATCTCAGAGGTATCATGTTGCACCACTAACCTGGAGGTGTAGGTATCCTTGATGAATATGGATACACCCCCTCCTTTTGTGTTTTGTTCCATGTTCTGTGGCCAAACCGTGTGGTAAGAGTTGTAGCCCGGTAGTGCTGGGGTGCTCTCTGGAGCCTTGAACCAGGTTTCTGTTACTGCACAGTTGTCGATGTTCTCCATACTGAGGAGTGCTTCGAGCACATGCATTTTGAGATTTAAACTCCTGGCATTGAGTAGCATAACCTTCAGTTTTTTGTTAATTGTGCTGTTTACGGAGGTGGTTTGACTTTTGAGCCTTGCCTAAAAAAGGCACTATGGGGGCAGCAAGATCCTTGGCCAGTATTCAAAAGCCTAGGTGCAAGCCGTCTCTTGTGAAACAATGTGGCTTGTCAAGCATGTCGCCCCAGGCTGACAGACACTGGATCTCCTTTGAATGACACCAGAAGCTTAGCCAGTTGTTGAAATTGATAATTTTCTCTTTATACTGAGGTATCATTCTTGGTGGTGGCAGGATGCTACTCAGGGTCAATGTTATACCAGCCTGGGCTACATGATCAGAGAGCTCTTCCATGTCTCTTTTGTGTAGTCCAGGGATGTATGTCTCAGGTCATTCACACCAACATGAACAATGACAGAGTCATATTTATACTTGTTCTGGAGTGACCTGAGTGCTTGTGTTATGTGGTGGATTCTGGGTCCCGACAGGCAGCTAACAGTAACCTTCTGTTTGTCCAGCCTAGGGAGTGGGACATCAGTGTGCCTGACTATAGAGTCACCTATTACTAGTGTGTTAGGTATGTTATTTCACCTTAAGGGCTGTGATTGTGCAGCACACTGATTTTGTGCTTTATGTGTTGTCTGGTTTGTGACGGGATGTGCAGATTATTTGGGTGTCTGCTTGGGAGGTCTCTGATGCTTTTGCAGGTTTTTATTTAGAGCATCCGAGTATGATTTTGTGTATTTATGAGTATTTTTGCCAGTGCTGGTTTAGTAGGTCTATTTGTGGCTGGAGGTGTGGTGCAAATGTTAACCTTCTCCTCTTGGCTGTCTGTTCCAGTCTTGGGTGGAGACAGCTTAGCTCATCCCTGACTCATACCCATAGTTTGCTCATTTATTCAATTCAGGTTGCTCCCAGCCTTCTAACACAGCTTTGAGAATCTGCCCCAGCACAAAACAATCCACTCTCCAAGAAATTGACAATATCATCTTTGACTTTGTATTCATACCCTTCTCCCTAATCTTAATGACATAATGGCATGATCACTGGTGGCTAACAGTGTCTTAATGTGGACAAATACCCCTGTGCATTGCTGTGGTCTGCATCCAGAATTTTGTCATTTCTTGTGCAGTTGTACATTCTTTTATTCTCTTCCCCACTCACATACACCTCTCTTGTGTCTGGTGTCTGCTATGCTAGTCCAAAAGCTGTATCTCTTTGCAGGGCAGTTAACCTTGCTCCTGAGCCTAGCTGCAACCCTTGCCCATTCCCAGTTTTGTAATCTTTCTTTTCTATAACCTCATATCTAATCTCCTCCATTGTATACATTGGCACTCCACTCCATTCTGAGCAAACAAAACCAAGGCACCTCCATGTCCCAGTTGTTTGCCATTGGCCTTCATTTATGCGATACAGCCAGTGTCCATCCAGTTTCCATCACCACTGATTTCAGCTCCCCTATCTTTGTGTTCAGAATCCTTGAAATCCATAGTAATACTGTCAAGCCATGTCACCCACGTTTGTTCCTTTGGCATCTCTTTTCTGTCTACTGCCATAATGTCTCGCTCCCCCTTTAGCTTTTGTGACTCACCTTCCTCCTTTTTAATTTAAAGATACAATACCTTAGTGTAGTTTTTTCAAGTCAGCTTTAAGCCACACCTCCTGCTATTCCTTCTGGGATAAGCTGGGACTTGCTCTTTGCATATAGCTGGTGTATTTGCCTGTTATCCCCTTTTGCTCCACTAGTCTCATGCATTTTGCCCTTGTCCACTGTTAGTCATTCACAGTCATACTCCTTAATTTTCTCTTTCTTCAGTATGTTGGATAACTCCATGCTCCTTTCAATGTGCCAAACTCCTCATTAACTCTCTTTCTTCATAGAACTCCCTTTTGCCACCACTCTGTACGCTACCTTCAGATAATGTCTTTTTTTTTTGCTCTTGCTCAGGATCTTCCCTGATTGCTTCTCTATCAACACAGCTGACCATTTTTTCCATTAGAACAGGAACTGAGTATTCTCAGGCTAGGCAAGATCCCTGTGTTCCATTCATTCCTGCTCAGGAACCATCATCAGCTTACCATTTCCTAACAAGAGTCAGGTGGTAGGGGATGGGCCAGCTTGTTGATCCTTAGGGGAGGCCTACCTCTTCCACTTTCTCTGGGAACACACATGTCTTGTGTTCCCACTAGATATTGCTCATATGATGAGTCATAGCTGCCCTCCACCCCTCAGAATGAATGAGTCAGCAGTGACCACTCACTTCCAACCCAGCTAGCTCCAACAAGTGCCTGAACCCAGCTAGCTCCAACAAGTGCCTGATCCACTAGCCAAACTTGGGTTGCATGTAATCTAATCAGAACTTTAACCCCCTTTGTCATTGAGCTTGCCCCCTTCATATAGTGTCTTAATTCATTTTACCAGCTCTTCTCTAATCACATGCCTCTCGGGTTCCTTAGCAGTGTCCTGTGAGCATGTGTTGAAAGCATTTAAGAAGTACAGGTAGATTACATGAGCCAGTTACCTTAGTCCATCTATCTTGCCACCCAGCCGTGAACCTGTGCTGGTTCCTGTTCTGTCAGCTGCTGTCCTACAAGAAGCTCATAACCCTTTCTTTCAAGATACTTTCCATGACCTTAACCACCATGTTGTCAGGCTAACTGGCCTATAGTTTCTAGAGGTACTTGTGGTCTCCCACTTACACAGTTGCACCATTAAAGCACCCTTCAGTGTTTGGGTTCATAGTTAAGAACTAAGCTAATCTGCCCTTGCAGGCCATTTTAAGCCTAACCAATTTCCCTTTTTGTGCTCAAAATAACCTATCCCATTTGGTTAAAGATTGGCCTTATACTGGTTATAGATTTAAGAATGACTTTTTTCCAATCTATTTTTGAAAGATCTGCACGGTATCTGATGGTATCCCAGTTAATCACCTGAGTATTGACAAAGGCAAGTGATCCATCTGACTCTTGGGTCTTGTCCTATCTTAATGCTTCTGGCTCCAAAAGCTGTCTTTCTCCTACCTTAAACACAAATACCAATTTTCAGCTCCTACAATACACAAGCAATCCACATAAAAAGAAATACACAGAATGATTCTGTTCTAAACTGGAAATTAAAAATGTCATAAAAAATTAAATAAAATATCATTAGAATAGAACAAGAAAAAAATGACAAAAAATGTACACCTGCAAACCAGAAAATAAAAAAAAAAACATCAGATTCCCTCAAACAATAGTCTCTGGCAACTGTTTGAAGAAAACATTGAACTGGCTTTCCTTGTTCCATTAAATACAAAACCAAATTTATAACTTCATTCTACAGTTCAGTAGCAATTAATATCCCTTAGACATTACAAGTAGAAATCAAACATTTACATTCTGCTCTAAGATCCTTTAAAAGGTCAAGAAAATAAATGTTTAGATAAAATGAGACTCAAATAAAATAAGTGAAGAGCAAAAATATAGTATAAGCATACACATATCTGAGTTCATCTCATAGCACTCTATTTTGGCAGATTCTTGATGAAAACCTTTAAGTGACTCTCCTTATTATGTTGAAGACAACAGTAGTTGATCTCTCCTGGACCTCAAAAAAAAAAACAAACTCAAGGATTACCTTTTGCCATAACCTAGAATGTTTAAAATTGCAAACATTAGTCTGTTCCACAGAGCCAGGTTATATGAAATTAAAAGTAACTAAAAGAGATGAATTAATCACATTTGATTCTTGGTCTGCATTTATCAATGCATTATTATATTTGTAGCAGCATAAAACATAATTGTTAATCCAAAGCCTCCCTTTAATTTCACCACATACCTTGAACTGTGGAATAATACATATTGACTGGTTTTCTATGATTTACATGACTGTTCTATTTTTGGGTGAGGGGTGAAGGGCACCATAATAAAACTTGCTTGTTCCTAGCTAAACTGTGACTCTGTAGTTTAGTAATGGTTACAAAACACACACTGGCTTTACCTTCCACTGCACTGTTGTTAAGTATTTGTAAGCAGCAATCAGGTAAAACACAGCCCTTTGCCCTCAAGGACCCTGTCAGACAGACAAGGTCAACAATTCATACAAGGGTTTATTTGTGAATTCATGGTCTTTTGTGGCAAGGTGTTAGTAGAATTGATCTTATAAATTAAAATTATACTTATGTGTGCAAAATTATACTTATGTGTAATTTCCTTTGCTTCTGAATAATCTGATAAAGCTTGGAATAAGCTACAGATAATTTTTATGTCTGACTCAGAGACATCACTTGGGTCTGCTTTGTTGTCTACCCTATTAATGATTTTACAAGCCACTGTAGTTTTACATTTCTGGTTTTGGACAAAATTTTTACCAAGCCTTTTTTTTTGGGGGGGGGGGTTTATAAAAATGCCCATCTAGAAAAAATATCAGCTATTTTGGCAAATAAAACTTGATGCATACAGTGCCCTAGGGCTAAATACATAGAGTGTTTTAACACTTAGGAAACACAATCACAAAATGGACTATTGATGATTTTTGGAATCAGATGGACTAACTTCCTGTTAAAGATACACATGGGGCCCCTCAGCAATAATGTTTACCAAAGGACAACAAGCATCTCACTAAAATGACTCAATAAGATACTGCAGCAACCATCCACAATATGTTCAAACTACAATTCCAGGATACATTGATGATTATGATCTTATTATATATTAGTGGAGTTTCTGGAATTTATTTTTAATTTTCATTTTTATTGAATGAAAAAGTCATTAGCCCCATCAAAGTGGGTCAGAACCTTAATGCAGGAATTTCAAATAACGTTTTAATAATTTTTATTGTATTTTTTGGCTGTCTATATACACTCATTTTTAAATATTTTCTCAGAATGATGGATCTAATGAAGGTACCCAAAAATGCTTTCACACAGACTGATGTCTGATAACACTTGGTTGTGGTCTAAAATTTTAAAATGTTGTTACATTTCTTTCTTTTATTCACTTATTTTGGGGATACAAACACAGAGGACAGAACTGATCATATGTGGTTTGCTGAAAGTGCAAACTATGGCTTTGATGTTAATTAGGTGAGAACTTGACACTCGATCTGATGTGATACAGGTTCAGGCCAGTCATTGCTGCTATGTTAATTAGGTGAAAACCAGACACCCAATCCAATGTGAGACAGGTTCAGGCCAGCTGCAGCGCTCCTTCAGTCTCAAGCCCCACCCCTACTAATCCAAGTTCTATATAAGTCAGCATCTTACTGGGTCATTACTGTATGAAAAAGCACTCATTCATCATCATTAATAAAGTATCTGGCTTTCAACGTATAAATGGTCTTCAAACACTTTATTGAGAGAATGTAAACAGCCAGCAATGTAGGTTTAATATAGTACTTTCTTAGAGGCTCCAAGTGGGTGAGACCAACAGGAAATATATACATATTTTAAAACCTTTTCAATTCTCTAGCCTTCTAACAGTCCTTTTCATGACTATCCATTTGTATTCTTACTCTATGTTACCAAAATCTGAAATGTCATACCAACTTCTATCAGGCAACAACCGACCTTTAAAACCTTGTTAAAAATCCACTTACTTGTGTACTTCTCCAGGCTAGCTTCCTTTAGGCTAATCTGTGTTGATCTCCCGACAATCACTTATCACTAATCTGATGTCTACTTTTTCAACCACTCTATACTCACCTATGACTAATTATGCTCAACACTATCCTATATATCTTAAGTTCTTCTGACAACCTCACTATTACCATAATACACTGTACAAGATATCCATGACTGCCTAATGAATTGTTTATTAAATCCATCATTTGTCCTGCATTATTAAGAACTGTTGCTTTCCCAGCATTGTTGACCCTTTGTATTTAATTGTAAAATACAAGATTATAGTATGGCTGTTTTGATTTTATTGTATAATACCCTCATTTTATTGCATGTGGAGATTTTCTCCCCAGGCCTCCACTGAAAAGAGGCTAGTACTGCCCAAACAGATTTTCCCAGACAACAAAAATAGATAAATAAATAATTATTAGCCCTCTTCCTCCTACTTCCTTTTGAACACCTACCCAAATCTAACCACCCCAGTCATGCAAGCCAGTACTCTTTAAACTATTAAAAAAGTCCCTAAGCATCCATTATACAACAATATATCCCCAGCCACCAAGTGCCTGAACCCCAAATCCCAGCTCAGACTGCTTCCTAATATCACACAAACTTAAAGTACAAAATCACACACACACACACACACACACACACACACACACACACACACACACACACACACACACATGCACACACACATGCACACACACACACACACACACACACACACACACACACACACACACACACACACACACACACACACACACACACACACACACACACACACACACACACACACACACACACACATATGCATGCACACACACACACACACACAACACACACACACACGCACACACACACACACACACACACACACACACACACACACACACACACACACACACACACACACACACACACACACACACACACACACACTTTTAAAACAGCCCCAAAATAAATGCTTTAAATTGCCAAGATTCATCTTTAGATTAGTTACAGTATGTTTTCTAGTAATAATAGAAAACATAGAGTAGAGTCTAACTTATGCCACCCCCCCATCAAAGTAACTTCATCCCTAACCAATCTCCCACCACCTTAAAATGCTACCAGTTAAATTCAGGTAATATTAAAAATAAACTCAGTCAGATAAATGTCCTTACTCCCATCCACCAGACTTAATGACAGTTTCTGAATCATGGATTAAATATGTCACAAAAGACTTATGTCACCTCTTCTCCAGATATTAAAAAAATTTCAGCACTTAAATAGAAGGTGGTAGTTTACAAGTGTACATAGAAAGCTTATATTGTATGTCTGCATTCACTTCAGCCTTATTAATGGCCACATCCACTCTTTTTAACAAACCAAAAATAATTACTCCATACAACTGTAGCATACCTCTCACCCCACAGCTTTTATACCAGAATTCCATAGCCTAATGTCTACTACATTACAAAAGGTCAAATCTTATAAAACCTAATAATCTTAGTAGACTTTAATCTGAATCATTTAGATCCATCTAATTTCCATGTCTCTAATCTACCTGCAAGCCATGTTCTACCCAAATAATACATGAGACAATTTCAAGTCAGGAAATCTCTCACTTCTGACCTCATAATAAATATATCTACAGATATTACTTCTGCATCAATATGCCCATCAACCAAGTGATCACAACCTAAAACCTTAACATAACTAGCCTATTCAATCAACTCTTAAAATGATACAATTCTTGTCTAAACTCCACAACAACTTCACAAAACTGAGAATACACCTCAGTACATCTCTCCCTTCCTTGATGAAAAAATATGAATTGTACTTAAAGGAGATGTTCATCCAAATGTCAAGTTTTTCTTTCCAAAAAATGATTTTCCTTCCGTATAATTCAACACTACACCTTTCAAGTACAGAAAAAAGCACCATTTAATAATTATTCCATTTGTTTTATGTTTGAACTTATTTCTGTTTGCCTTTCTTTCCTGCATTTGTATCATCATCTGTTACATCATGAAGGCTACTATAAGAGGCAGAGTAATTAGATTAGATAATTTATTCCAACTACAGAGCCATTAAGAAAATAATGGCTCTTAAAAAATGGCATTTAAATGTACCTTATCATGTAGCATGGAGTCTGAACAAAAGCAAGGCTTTGAAGCTTAGTTTTCAGATGCAATTAATCCAAAGTCACACTTAAGTTTATTTATCTGTTTGCAAATTAGTTCTCTTTTCCAAACACTGAGGGCCACAAAGAAAGACACTATTTTTATCTTAATCTTCTATTTTCTATTAGCATTTGATTTTGCATTGTCTTCTACACTGTATTTTCTGTAGAAGTGCATGTTTCTTCTGGTATTTCGTTACAGCATTTTTGTATTGCTTACAGTGTTTTGTTGAGACAAGTCAGGGAGTTGGGGGAAGGAAGATTAACATCTTCTTCTTCTTTCACCTTTTCCCGGTTAGGGGTCGCCGCAACAGATCACCTGTCCGCTCATGATTGGCAGTGGAGTTTTACGTTGTCGAGTTGCCAGCCCCTACAGAAGGCACACACACACACACTCACACCTAGGGCCAATTTAGAGTATCCAATCCACCTACAGCATGTCTTTGGGATGTGGGAGGAAACCGGAGCACCTGGAAGAAACCCACGCGACCACAGGGAGGACATGCAGACTCGGCACAGAAGGCACCCCAGCCAAGGATCGAATCGGAGAACCTCGCTGTGAGGCAGCAATGCTAACATCAAAGATTCTTATTCTAGCTACAATATTCAAATCTATAAGTGCAACACAAACTACCTTAGTCCACGTAAAATAATGCCTATTAATCATAGAGGCCAGTTTACTCACACTCCAACACTGAACTACAGTTGCTACTTTGAAAAGTTACATTTTCAAGCCTGTCATTCAGACATTCCTTAAATTGCTATAGCAGAATTGGCCACTAATGAAAATCAAAGAAAACGAAGTAATGAAAAATGCAGATTGATGCTAACAGTCAAAAGGAGGCAGTCACAGTACTGTTGTAAGCTGCTGAGAGAGAAAAACCACAGTACATTTTCTTCATGTCTGTCCCTC